>NW_024081680.1:0-19643 GCF_003009895.1 Hyaena hyaena | reverse complement strand
TTGGTAGGAATGTAAACTGGTCCAGCCCCTCTGGAAAACAGTGTGGAGATTCCTCAGGAAACTAAGAATAATACTCCCCTATGACTCAGATATAGCGCTGCTAGGAATTTACCGAAGGGATACAGAAATGCTGATGCGTAGGAGCACATGTACCCCAATGTTCATAGCAGCACTCTCCACAATAGCTAAAACATGGAAAGAGCCTAAGTGTCCATCAACGGATGAATGGATCAAGAAGATGTGGTTTATCTATACCAAGGAATACTACATGGCAATGAGAAAGAATGAAATCTGGCCATGTGTAGCAACATGGATGGACCTTGAGGGTGTTATGCTGAGCGAAGTAAGTCAGGCAGAAAAGGACAAATACCATATGTTTGCACGTATAGGAGTTTTAGGAGGAGCTTGACTGAGGACCAAGGGGGAGTGAAGGGGGGAAATGGTGGGGAAAAGGGAGAGAGGCAAACCATGAGAGACTCTTAAATGCTGACAAAAACTGAGGACTGATGGATGTGTGGGGTTAGTGGGATGGGCATGGAGGAGGGCACTCTTGGGGATGAGCACTTGGTTTTATGTGGAAACTAATTTGACAATAAACTATTTGTAAAAAAGAAAACAACAACTCTGTATGTCAGATGAACAGGTTGTGTACATGAATGTCTCCTCTGCTAAAAAGTGATCCCTTTGACAGTAGGGACCATTCCATGCTCATCCGGTACCTATCAGAAAGTTTCCCACATAGTAAGTAATTGATTAAAGTTTATTTTCATATTTTCTTTTTCTTTTTTTGATATGTAATATGATTTTCAACATGTTTTTATTATACTTTGAATGGTTAAGTTTTCACTCTTAGTTTATTATCAAGTTGGTTTCCATATAACACCCAGTGCTCATCCAAACAAGCGCCCTCCTCCATGCCCATCACCTCCCTTCCCCTCTCCCCCACCCCCATCAGCCCTCAGTTAGTTCTCAGCATTCAAGAGCCTCTCATGGTTTGCCTCCCTCCTTCTCCCCAACTGGTTTTCCCCTTTTTCTCCCGCATCATCCTCCGTTAACTTCCTCCTAATCCACCTATATGTGCAAACATATTGTATTTGTCCTTCTCTGCCTGACTTATTTTGATCAGTATAACACCCTCAAGTTCCATCCACATTGCTACACAGGGTCAGATTTCATTCTTTCTCATTGCCATGTGGTATTCCATTGTATAGATAAACCACATCTTGATCCATTCACCAGTTGGTGGACATTTGGGCTCTTTCCATGTGTTGGCTATTCTTGAGAGTGCAGCTATGAACATTGGGGTACATGTGCCCCTATGCATCAGCACTCTTGTATCCCTTGGTTAAATTCCTAGCAGTGCTATTGCTGGGTCATAGGGGAGTTTTAGTGTTAGTTTTTTGAGGAACCTCCACACTGTTTTCCAGGGGACTGCACCAGTTTACATTCCTACAAAGAGTGTAAGAAAGTACCCGTTTCTCCATATGTTCGCCAGGATCTATAGTCTCCTGATTTATTCATTTTAGCCACTCTGACTGGTGTGATGTGGTTTCTCAGTGTGGTTTTGAATTGTATTTCCCTGAACACGAGAGACGATGAGCATCATTTCATGTGTCTGTTGGCCATCTGGATGTCCTCTTTGGAGAAGTATCTGTTCATGTCTTCTCCCCATTTTTCACTGGATTATTTGTTTTTCGGGTGTGGAGCTTGGTGAGTTCGTTATAGATTATGGATACTAGGCCTTTATCTGATATGTCATTTGTAACTATCTTTTCCCATTCTGTCAGTTGCCTATTAGGTTTATTGATTGTTTCTTTTGCCATGCATAAGGTTTTTATCTTGATGAGGTCCCTGTAGTTCATTTTTGCTATTGATTCCCTTGCCTTTGGGGATGTGTCAAGTAAGAAATTGCTGTGGTTGAGGTCAAGGAGGTTGTTTCCTGCTTTCTCCTCTAGGGTTTGATGGTTTCCTGTCTCACATTCAGGTCCTTTATCCGTTTTGAGTTTATTTTTGTGTATGGTGTGAGAAAATGATCTAGTATCATTTTTCTGCATGTTGCTGTCCCATTCTCCCAGCACCATCTGTTAAAGAGGCTGTCTTTTTACATTGGATATTCTTTCCCACATTGTCAAAGATTAGTTGGCCATCCATTTGTGGGTCCAATTCTGAGTTCTCAATTCTATTCCATTGGTCTATGTGTCTCTTTTTGTACCAGTACCATACTGTGTTGATGATTACAGCTTTATATTACAGGATAAAGTCTGGAATTGTGGTGCCTCCCGTTTTGGTTTTCTTCAATATTACTTTGGCTATCCAGGGTCTTTTGTGGTTCCATACAAATTTTAGGATAATTTGTTCTAGCTTTGAGAAGAATGCTTCTACAATTTTGATTGGGATTGCATTGAATGTGTAGATTGCTTTGGGTACTAATGACATTTTAACAATATTTATTCTTCCGATCGATGAGCATGGAATGTTCTTCCATTTCTTTGTGTCTTCTTCAATTTCCTTCATAGGTTTTCTATAGTTTTCATCATACAGATCTCTTATATCTTTGGTTAAGTTTATTCCTAGATATTTTATGGTTTCTTGTGCAGTTGTGAATGGGATCGATTTCTTGACTTCTCTTTCTCTTCCTTCACTATTGGTGTATAAAAATGCAACCGATCTCTAAACACTGATTTAATACTTTGCGACTTTGCTGAATTCATGGATCAGTTCTAGTAGGCTTCTGGTTGAGTCTGTCAGGTTTTCTATGTATCATATCATGTGGTCTGCGAAAAGTGAAAGTTTGGCTTCTTCTTTGCCAATTCTGATGCATTTTTTCCCTTTTGTTGTCTGATGTCTGATGCTAGGACTTCCAGCACTATGTGCAACAACAATGGTGAGAGTGGACATCCCTGTCGTGTTCCTGATCTCAGGGGGAAAGCTCTCAGTTTTTCCCCGTTGAGGATGATGTTAGTTGAGGGCTTCTCATAGATGGCTTTTATGATGTTTAAGTAAGTTCCTTCTATCCTGATTTTCTCAAGGGTCTTTATTAAGAAGGGATGCTTAGGAGGAACTTAATGGAGGACCAAAGAGGAGAAGAAAGGGGAAATAGTGGGGGGAAGGGAGTGGGGGAGAGAGGCAAACCAGGAGAGACTCTTGAGTACTGAGAACAAACTGAGGACTGATGGGTGTGGGGGGCAGGGGGGAGATGTATATAGAGCAGGGCACTTGTGGGGATGAGCACTGGGTGTTATATGGAAACCAACGTGACAATAAACTATTTGTTAAAAAAAAAAAGAAAAATTAAAAAAAAGGAAGGGATGCTGTATTTTTCAAATGCTTTTTCTTCATCTATCGACAGGATAATATGGTTTTTATCTTTTCTTTTGTTCATGTGATGTATCACATTGGTTGATTTGTGAATATTGAACCAGTTCTGTAACCCAGGAATGAATCCCACTTGGTCACGGTGGATAACACTTGTATGTGTTGTTGAATTTGATTTGCAAGGATCTTGTTGAGGATTTTTGCATCTGTATTCATCAAGGATATTGGCCTATAGTTCTCTTTTTTAGTTGGGTCTCTGTCTGGCTTGGGAATCAAGGTGATACTAGCATCAAACAATGAGTCCAGAAGTTTTTCTTCCATTTCTATTTTTTGGAACATCTTGAGAAGAATGGGTATTAACTCTGTTTTAAATGTCTGGTAGAATTCCCCAGGGAAGACATCTGGCTTAGGGCTCTTATTTGTTGGGAGATTTTTGATAACTGATCCAATTTCGTCACTCGTAATGGGTCTGTTCAGATTTTCTGTCTCTTCCCGTGTGAATTTTGGTAGTGAGTGTATGTTTAGGAATTTGTCCATTTCATCTATGTGGTCCAGTTTTTTGGCATATAAATTTTCATAGTATTCCCTGATAATTGCTTGTATTTCTGAGGGGTTGGTTGTAATAATTCCTTTTTCACTCATGATTTTGTCTATTTGAGTGCTCTCTCTTTTCTTTTTGAGAAACCTGGCTAGAGGATTGTCACATTTGTTTATTTTTTCAAAAAACCAACTCTCGGTTTCATTGATCTATTCAACTGTTTTTTTGGATTCTACATTATTTATTTCTGCCCTGATTTTTATCAGATCTCTTCTTCTACTGGGTTTGTGGTGCTCTTGTTGCTCTCCTTCTAGTTCTTTTAGGTGCGCTGTTAGATTTTGTACTTGTGCTTTTTCTAATTTCTTGAAATAGGCCTGGAGTGCAATGTACTTTCCTCTTAGGACTGCCTTTGCTGCATCACAAAGAGTTTGAATTGTTGTAATTTCATTTGCCTTTGTTTCCATATATTTTTAATTTCTTGACTATTTGCCTTATTGACCCATTCATTCTTCCATAGGGTGTTCTTTAACCTCCATGTTTTTGGTGGTTTTCCAGATTTTTTCCTGTGGTTGATTTCATGTTTCATAGCATTTTGATCTGGAAGTGTGCATGGTATGATCTCAATTCTTTTATATTTATTGAGGGCTGCTTTATGTCCCAGTATGTGATCTATCTTGGAGAATGTGCCATGCACATTTGAGAAGAAATTGAATTCCGTGGCCTCAAGATGTAGAGTTGTAAATGTATCTGTCAAATCCATCTGGTCCTATGTGTCATTCAAGTCCATTGTGTCTTTATAGATTTTCTGTCTAGTGGATCTATCCATTGCTGTAAGTGGAGTAGTAAAGTCCCCTGCTATTAGCACATTCTTATCCATAAGATTGTTTCTATTTGTGATTAAGTGTTTTATGTATTGGGTTCCTCCCATATTTATTGTGTAGACATTTATAATTGTTAGCTCTTCCTGATGGATAGACTCTTTCATTATTATATAATGCCCTTCTTCATCCCTTGTTACTGTCTTTACTTTAAAGTCCAGTTTGTCTGATATAAGTATAGGCACTCCAGCTTTCTTTTGACTTCCAGTAGTTTGATAGATATTTCTCCATCCCCTTATTTTCAACCTGAGGGTGTCCTCAGGTCTAAAATGAGTTTCTTGTAGACAGCAAATAAATAAATTTTGTTTTTCTTTTAATCCATTCTGTTACCCTATGTCCTTCGATTGGAGCACTTAACCCATTTATATTCAGTGTTATTATTGAAAATTATGGGTTTAGTGTCATTGTGTTCTTTGTGGGATTCATGCTTGTGGTGGTGTCTCTCGTATCTTGCGTTCCTTGCAACATTTCCTTCATAGAGTCCCCCTCAGGATTTCTTGTACTACTGGTTTAGTGGTGATGAATTCTTTCAATTTTTGTTTATTTGGGAGAGATTTTTATCTCTCATTCTATTTTGAATAACAGGCTTGTTGGATATAGGATTCTTGGCTGCATATTTTCTGTGTTGCTCAGATTGAATATTTCCTGTCATTCCTTTCTAGCCTGCCAAGTTTCAGTAGATAGGTCTGTAATGACTCTGGTAGGTCTCCCTTTGTATGTTAGGGTTCTTTTATCCCTAGTTGTTCTCAAAATTCTCTCTTTGTCCTTATATTTTGCCAGTTTCACTATGATATGTCATGCAGAAGTCGATTCAAGTTATGTCTGAGGGGACTTCTCTGTGCCTCTTGGATTTCAATGTCTGTGTCCCTCTCCAGAATGGGTAAGTTCTCAGCTATAATTTGTTCAAGAATTCCTTCAGCACCTTCCCTCTTTCTTCTTCTTTTGGAATTCTTATGATACAGATACTGTTCTGTTTGATTATGTCACTCACCTCTCGAAATTTCTTTTCGTGTTCCTGGATCACTTTATCTCTCTTTTTCTCAACTTTCTCTTTTTCTATATTTGTGTCTTCTAATTCATCTATTCTCCTCTCTGCCTCTTCAATCCATGCATTGGATGTCTCCATTTTATAATGCATCTAATTTGTAGCATTTTTAAATTCATCACAAGTATTTTTAAGCTCCATAGTCTTGTAACAATAGCTTCTCTGATGTCATCCATGCCTTTTTCAAGCCCAGCACTTAATTTTATGACTGTTCTTCTTAACTTTGGGTTAGTTATATTGCTTGTATCTGTTTTGAGCAGTTCTTTATCTGTCATTTCTTCCTGGAATTCTTTACAGGAGATTTCTTCCGTTTCATCATTTTGGCTAGCTTTCTGTCTTTTATTAGTTTTAAAAACTTGTTATGCACTCTGCACCTGTGAGTACTGCTGTACCAAAGAATGCTCTTTGACTGTCCAGGGCCTGTCCATTCAGGAAGTGTTCTTTGAATGATGTTTCTTGTTCTCTCTTGTTGAGACTTTTTATTTTATTTCCCTACTCGTACTGGTATTTGGGACTCTCCACCATGTATACTTTGGCTTGTTTCTTGGGGTATCCCTGGAAAAGAAAAGAGACAGACAAACACACAGGGGAAAAAGGCACACAAATGCACAGAGAAACCCAAGAAACACAAACCGAAAGTGAAAAAGAAAAGAAAAAAAAGAAGGGAAAAAAGAGGAAGGAGGAAAAAATAGAATCAATGAAAAGAAAAAAGAAAAAACCCAAAAGACAAAGGACAATCTAAAAGTATAAAACCAGAATTCCGAGCTACAAATAAAAAGTCAGGTGTATGCAGTGCTGATGGAAGAGCATATGCAAAGAGAGATATGACAGGTCGGGGAGGAAGCAAATCAGACAATGACCAGGCAGAGATACTATGAGGCTTAATTCAGAGAGAGAAAGAGGAGAATATGGTAAGAGGCGAGGAGAATGAAACCAAGATAATACTCAGAGAAACTATATAGTCTGATTACTCCAGAGAGAGAAAGATAGAAAGGAAGCAGTGTAGGTGTAGAATATACATCTAGAGAATAGATTAAATGTGACTGTTTAAGAAAATCAATGACTAGAGTGCCCAGTCCAGCAGAGGAGATGGATACGAATCAGACATGTGAAAATATATCTGAATAGAAAGAATTGATCTAGAATTAATCATGGCAGTGTATCCATGTTGGTCTTGCCCCGGGCTCCAAAAAAAAAAAAAAAAAAAGCAGCTCTCTAGCGGGGATAGGCATGTTTTGATGTAGGCAAGTCTTAGCCTCCACTGTGTCCAAGGCTGCTCCCTTCTCTGACCAGGCATTGCAACTCACTCTTTTGGGTCAGATCTCCCTGTGCCTTGGGCGTACCCAAGGTGGGCCATGCTCTATGTCCCAAGCCATGCCTCGTTTCCAGATCTTAGTCAGCACGCCCCATTGATAACACACGAAATGTAAACCTGCAGGCCGAGTCCCTCCATGCAGTTTCAAACTGGCCACCTCCCCACTGGGGATCCAGTCAATCCAGAAGAGCGGCGGAGAATCTTCAGGTGCACTGCTTCCCCTCCGGTTCAGGCCGGAGAACAGAGGAGCATTTTCTCCTGGTGTTGTCTGGGACCGGGGTATACAGCTCAAAGTCAGCTACACAGCTAGAAACAGGATCACTCTGTGTCTTGAACCTAAGTTTTTCTCTTCTCCAGGGACATGGACAGTTCCTTGAGCAGTTTCAACTACTTTTTCTTTTTCCCTTGACCCACTCTCCCTCCCTCTGTGTCTCCGGGTCCTCGCCCATTTTTTATCTTCCCCAGTTCGCACTCACACTATAAGGTTGTATGAGAAAGATGGGGTAGCCAGGTAACTTATTAAACATTTAAATTCCTGGTGACTATTTTCCAAGAATCCTGATTCAGTAGCATAGTGTGGAGCCAGGAGCATAATATTTAACAGGTGCCTCACATTTTGCAATGGAGGGGATTCATCAACCACACAAGAGACACTGAGTTAGGCAGCAGGATCCACTGAAGATTAAGTTAAATTTTTTTAATGTTTATATTTTATTTTTTTATTATTAAAAAATTTATAGTTTATTTTTGAGACAGAGAGAGATGGAGCATGAGTGGGGGAGGGGCAGAGACAGAGGGAGACACAGAATCTGAAACAGGCCCCAGGCTCTTGGTTGTCTGCACAGAACCTGATGCGGGGCTCGAACCCACAAACCACGAGATCATGACCTGAACTGAAGTTGGACACTTAACCAACTGAGCCACCCAGTCACCCCTAATGTTTATATTTTAGAGGGAGAGACACAGAAAGTGAGTAGGGGATGGCCAGAAAGAGAGCTGTCAACACAGAGCCCGACAACGTAGGGCTCATATCCACGTGCTGTGAGATCATGACCTGAACCAAAGTCAGATGCCCCCAACTAAGCCTCCCAGCCACCCCGAGTTTTTTAAACTTACCAAATAGATCTCAGAGATGAAAGGGGCAAGAATCCTTGCCAAAGGGCCTTCCTGTCCCTGTTCCTATACTATAATTTGAAACCATCCCCACATTACAAGGCAGTCTACCCAGCCAGTCTATGGCTAGACTGACAACTCAAATTATTAGAAAATTCTTTCCTAAACTGAATCTAAATTGGCATCTCCAGTGCTCTCATTTGGCATTATCTATGCTTTTTGAAGTAACACAGGTTAGCTCTCTCTGTCAAGGGCTAGACAGGCAGGTAGCCCCAATAGACATTAATGGGGATACACTGAGAATAGCTGTTGTGGGACTGCAGAATTAAGCTAAAATTTCTTTGTATAAGGTTCCATCCAAAAAGTGGAACTATCTCAAGAGAGCCTGACCATTATGCAGATATCCTGTGGTAGAAAGAACTCAGCAGATTTCACATGGTGGAAAATGTTCAGAGGTCATGGATATATATTTCTGATCCAGCGACTACTATATGGAAGATCTTCTTCCAGAACACCCTTGTGGTTTTCTGCCCCTATCTCTAATACCCTGGGTAAACCTGAAAGATCTGGTTTATAGGGTTTTCTGGGGATTTGGGTGGGCAGAGGTGCTTGACAAAGAATATGGGAAAGGGGTTCTCAGAAGGAACTCTTCTTTTCTCTTTCCAAGTTGTTATTTATGTTCCAGTTACTTAATATACAGTTTAATTTTAGTTTCAGGTGTAGAATTTAGTGACTCATCACTTACATACAACATCTGGTGCTTATCACAAGTGCCCTACTTAATCCCAATCACCGATTTAACCCAACCCCTGCCCTGACCCCACCCACCTCCCCTTTGGTAACTATCAGATTAATTATCAGTTAAGAGTCTGTTTGTTGGTTTGCCACTCTTCCCCTACCCTGCTACGTGCATTTGATTTGCTTCTTAAATTACACATAGGACTCTCAGAAGGAACTCTTGAGCAGAGATCCTTCATGACTTTTGACTTCCTAATGTCTCCCAATTTCCCCAAAGAGATGCTTTCATCAGCTGTGACCACAGAATATCGTATTAAGGCACTTCTAGTAAGATGATCTTTAACAATATAATAATATAATGTGTTATATGCAATGAACGCAATATAATAATAGCCAACATTTATTAAGCGTTTTCCTGTGAGCCAAGAGTATTCTAGATGCTAAACATGTATGAACCCATTTAATTTTCACATTTGTCCAGTAAGTTAAGTACTATTTTAGTCCTCATCTATATATGAAGAAACAGAGAGAAAGGCCCAAATTACCACAGTTAGAAAGCAGCAGAACCAAGGTTTAAATTCATGACGTCTGTTTCTCTATTGCAGAATGAGTTCTTGTCTGAGAATTTAAAAAATTAGAATTAAGCCCTAGTTCTTCCATTAAGTCACTGAGTAATCTTCCCTTTTCCTAATTTCAGGTTCCATATTTGTAATACAATATGTAATGAGATATGGAGCAGGGGTTTCAATTATATTGACTCCAAGTTTTTTCCACTTTATTCATTCAGTTAATCCAAATATGGCCACTCAATGCCAGGCCCCACATAATCAAGACACCATCTCTCCTTCAAAGAGATCCCTCATCAAGGGCAAGAAGAGCACACTAACCATTCCTCAGTTTCAGGCAGGTAGAGAATAATCACTTGGCATCTGCAAACCATAAATATTACTGATTCAAGGCTTTTAAAAGGACTTGGGCTGGGGGAGGTGGACCGGGGACACACCCTGATGGCGCAAAAGAGATATCAGTGGGGGTTTTGGTAGGAAAGGGCATCAAAGAGGTCAGAGATACAACTAGGAATAGGACGGAAGAGGCGAGAAAGGTGGAGAGTGCAAAAGGAAGGAAGGAGGGAAGGTAAGAAAAGTGGAGAGAGAGAGGGAAGTCTTCATAGCTAGTATGTAGAAACTGAATTGTCTATACATTCTCCACAGTCATTTTATTTTTAATATTTGTAGGCATCAGGTGACTTATCTTAGAACACGACGTGATTTAAAGGACCAAGGTGAGAGTTAACTACAAACCTATCACCTCTCTTTAAGTGACTTTTAAAGAGTATGGGGACCCAAGAAGGCCCAGAGGAGCAATGAACATGGCCTACAGAAAGGAAAGTTCACTTCTCTTCTATTCCCTGAACTTTCAGCAACCAGTGTTATTCTATGTGCCACTACCATCACATTCCAGCTGCCTGTCAATCAGTTACTCATATCAGTCTAGGCCTGCTAACAAGCCTCAGATCCTTCCCTTAGCCCTCCCCAGAGGTACAAAAAAGAAAAAAAAAAACAATGATGGAGTTCTGGGCATTGGGCAGGTGGTGGGAAGATTTATTACAAGATCTGGAATAATAATCATGCAGTAAAAATACTACCATTCTTCCATTCTGTTCTTGAGTACAAATCAGTAATTGATCATATCATTTTCTTCTGCACAACTTAGAAACTGTTTCAAGACCGTCTTCTGTCAATGGATAAGCATTGGAATAAAAAGTTATGCCTATTTGCAACCCTGGATAGCCTTATCAGATCATACTAAATAGGTAACCAACTGTTCCATGCATGAAAAAGCATTTAATTGAAAGCTGCAAGCAGTCTATAGGAGTTCATTCAGTGTATGCTCTTCTATCTATACCAAACACTATCATGAAAAGAATTAGAAAAGACAACCCTAAAAGGGTCCTTAACTACCATCTAATATAACTGAGACACATATACTGATTGCACTGAGGAGTTTAGTGCTGAGCATCCTCCAAGCTAGAAGGAAAAAAAAAATGGAAATATGGAGGTTTTCGGCAAGATGGTGGGGAAGTAGGGAGCTCCGTGGATTTTGCTTGCACCAATCTCTCAAACAGAGAAGGCCTAAAGTCATAGGACACTGAGCCACAGGATTTTGGGAAGAGAAAGAGACAGAATACCCTGGGAAGGAAACCTCATATGTTTACCTCAAGAAACAAGCTAAAGTACACATGATGTAGAGTCCCAAATACCACTACGATTAGGAAAACAAAAAAGCAAAGACTCAACAAGAGAAACCAGGAGACACCATTCAAAGAACATTTCCTAAATGGACAGGCCCTGGACTGTCCCTCTTCAATACAGCAGCACCCACAGGGGCAGAGAGCATAAGAACTTTTAAAATGAACAAGAGATAGAAAGCCAACCAAAATGACGAAACGGAAGAACTCTCCTCCAAAGAAATTCCAGGAAGAAATGACAGCTAAAAAACACTCAAAATAGATATAAGCAAAATAACTGAAGAAGAATTTAGAACAGTAGTCATAAAAATAATCGCTGGGCTTGAAAAAAAGCATGGAAGACATCAGAGAAACTATTTCTATAAAGACTATGAAGCTTAAAAATAGTTGTGATGAATTTAAAAATGCTACAAATGAGATAAATAATAAAATGTAGGCGTCCAATGCACAGATTGAAGAGGCAGAAAGGAGAATAAGTGATTTAGAAGACACCATTATAGAAAAAGAGAAAGCTGAGAAAAAGAGAGATAGTGATCCAGGAACAGGAAAGGAGAGTTCGAGAGCTGAGTGATATAATCAAACAGAACAATATCTTTATCATAAGAATTACAGAAGAGGAAGAGAGAAGGAAAGGTGCTGAAGGAGTCCTGGAACAAATTATAGCAGAGAACTTCCCCAACCTGGGGAAAGAAGTAAACTAAACGTTGAAATACAAGAGGCACAGAAAACTCACCTCAGACGTAATTTGAATCTATCTTCTGCACGGCATATCATAGTGAAACTGGTAAAATATAATGACAAAGAGAGAATTCTGAAAGCAGCTAGGAAGAAAACTGCCCTAACATACAAAGGGAAGCCTATCAGAGTGGTTACAGAACTATCTACTGAAACTTGGCAGGCCAGAAAGGAATGGCAGAAGATCGTCAAAATGATGAACAGAAAAAATATGCAGCCAAGAATCCTCTATCCAGCAAGCCTGTCATTCAGGATAGAAGGAGAAATAAAAGTCTTTCCAAACAAACAAAAATTGAAAGAATTTGTCACCACTAAACCAGCCCTACAAGAAACCCTGAGGGGTAGTCTCTAAGGGAAATATTGCAAGGAACGCAAGATACCAGAGACACTACCACAAGCATGAACCCCACAAAGGACACAATGACTCTAAACCATATATTTCAATAATAGCACTGAATGTAATTGAGCTGAATGTTCCAATCAAAAGACATAGGATAGCAGAATGGATAAAAAACCAAAATCTCTCTATTTGCTGTCTAAAAGAAACTCATTTTAGACTGGAGGACACCATCAGATTGAAAGTAAGGGGATGGAGAAATACCTATCGTGCTACTGGAAGTCAAAAGAAAGCTGGAGTGCCTATACTTATATCAGACAAATTGGATGTTAAAGTAAAGACAGTAACAAGGGATGAAGAAGAGCATTATATAATAATTACAGGGTCTATCCCTCAGGAAAGCTAACAATTATAAATGTCTACGCACTGAATATGGAAGCACATAAATATATAAAACAATTAATCACAAACAGAAACAATCTTATGGATAAGAATGTGCTAATAGCAGGGGACTTTAATACTCCACTTACAGCAATTGATAGATCCACTAGATAGAAAATCAATAAAGACACAATGGACTTGAATGACACATAGGAACAGATGGATTTGACAGATATATTTAAAACTCTACATCCTGAGGCCATGGAATTCACTTCCTTCTCAAGTGCGCATGACACATCCTAGATAGGTCACATACTGGGACATAAAGCGGCCCTCAATAAATATAAAACAATTGAGATCATACCATGCACACTTCCAGATCAAAATGCTATGAAACATGAAATCAACCACAGGAAGAAGTCTAGAAAACCTCAAAAACATGGAGGATAAAGAGCACACTACTAAAGAACGAATGGGCCAATCAGGCAATTAGACAAGAGATTAAAAAATATATGGAAACAATATAAACGAAAATACAACAATTCAAACTCTACTGGATGCGGCAAAGCAATCCAAAGAGGAAAGTACATTGCACTACAGGCCTATTTCAAGAAATTAGAAAAAGGGCAAGTACAAAATCTAACAGTGCACCTAAAGGAACTAGAGGCAGAGCAACAGGAACACCCAAACCCACTAGGATAGAGAAATAATAAAAATCAGAGCAGAAATACAAAATATATAAACCAAAAAAACAGTTGAACAGATTAATACAACCAAGAGTTGGTTTTTTAAAATATTAACAAAATCGACAAAACTCTAGCCAGGTTTCTCAAAAAGAAAAGAGAGAGCACCCAGCCTTCAGCTAACATCATCCTCAACGGGGAAAAACTGAGAGCTTTCCCCCTGAGATCAGGAACACGACAGGGATGTCCACTCTCACCACTGTTGTTTAACATAGTGCTGGAAGTCCTAGCATCAGCCATCAGACAACAAAAGGAAATCAAAGGCATCAGAATTTGCAAAGACGAAGTCAAACTTTCCCTCTTCGCAGATGACATGATACTCTACATAGAAAACCCGACAGACTCCACCAGAAGCCTACTAGAACTGATCCAAGAATTCAGCCAAGTTGCAGGGTACAAAATCAACGTACAGAAATCGGTTGCATTTTTATACACCAATAATGAAGCAACAGAAAGAGAAATCAAGAAACTGATCCCATTCACAATTGCACAAAAAACCATAAAATACCTCGGAATAAACCTAACCAAGGATACAAGAGATCTGTATGATGAAAACTATAGAAAACTTATGAAGGAAATTGAAGAAGACACAAAGAAATGGAAAAACATTCCATGCTCATGGATAGGAAGAATAAATATAGTTAAGATGTCATTACTACCTAAAGCACTCTACACATTCAATGCAATTCCAATCAAAATTGCACCAGCATACTTCTCAAAACTAGAACAAACTATCCAAAAATTTGTATGGAACCACAAAAGACCCCGAATAGCCAAAGTAATACTGAAAAATAAAACCAAAACGGGAGGTATCACCATCCCAGACTTCAGCCTCTACTACAAAGCTGTCATCCTCAAGACAGTATGGTATTGGCACAAAAACAGACACATAGACCAATGGAACAGAATTGAGAACTCAGAAGTGGACCCAAAAGTATACAGCCAACTGATCTTTGACAAAGCAGGAAAGAATATCCAATGGAAAAAAGACAGCCTTTTTAACAGATGGTGTTGGGAGAACTGGACAGCAACATGCAGAAGAATGAAACTAGATCATTTTCTCACACCATGCACAAAAATCAACTCAAAATGGATAAAGGACCTGAACGTGAGACAGGAAACTATCAACACCCTAGAGGAGAAAGCAGGAAACAACCTCCTTGACCTCCACCGCAGCAACTTCTTACTTGACACATCCCCAAAAGCAAGGGAATCAAGAGCAAAAATAAACTGTTGGGACCTCATCAAGATTAAAAGCTTCTGCACAGCCAAGGAAACAACCCAGAAAATTAATAGGCAACCAACGGAATGGGAAAAGATAGTTGCAAATGACATATCAGATAAAGGGTTAATATCCAGAATCTATAAGGAACTCACCAAACTACACGCCCGAAAAACAAACAACCCAGTGAAGAAATGGGCAGAAGACATGAACAGACACTTCTCCAAAGAGGACATCCAGATGGCCAACAGACACATGAAACGATGCTCAGCATCCCTCCTCATCAGGGAAATACAAATCAAAACCACACTGAGATACCACCTCACGCCAGTCAGAGTGGCTAAAATGAGCAAATCAGAGAACTCTAGATGCTGGCGAGGATGTGGAGAAACGGGCACCCTCCTACACTGTTGGTGGGAATGTAAACTGGTACAGCCCCTCTGGAAAACAGTGTGGAGGTTCCTCAGGAAACTAACAATAGAACTCCCTTATGACCCAGCAATAGCACTGCTAGGAATTTACCCAAGGGATACAGAAATGCTGAGGCATAGGAGCACATGTACCCCAATGTTCATAGCAGCACTCTCCACAATAGCTAAAACATGGAAAGAGCCTAAGTGTCCATCAACAGATGAATGGATCAAGAAGATGTGGTTTATCTATACCATGGAATACTACATGGCAATGAGAAACAATGAAATCTGGCCATGTGTAGCAACATGGATGGACCTTGAGGGTGTTATGCTGAGCGAAATAAGTCAGGCAGAGAAGGACAAATACCATATGTTTGCACGTATAGGAGGATTAGGAGGAACTTGACGGAGGACCAAGGGGGAGAAGAAGGGCGGAAATGGTGGGGGAAAGGGAGAGAGGCAAACCATGAGAGACTCTTGAATGCTGACAAAAACTGAGGACTGATGGATGTGGGGGGGAGGGGGGATGGGCATGGAGGAGGACACTTGTGGGGATGAGCACTGAGTGTTATGTGGAAACTAATTTGACAATAAACTATTTGTAAAAAAAAAAAAAGAAAGAAAGAAAAAAAAAAGAAAAGAGAGAGCACCCAAATAGACAAAATCATGAATGAAAAAGGAGCTATTACAACCAAACCCTCAGAAATACAAGCAATTATCAGGGAATACTATGAAAAACTATATGCCAGCAAACTAGACAACTTAGAAGAAATGGACAAATTCCTAAACATACACTCACTACCAAAAATCACAAGGGAAGAAATAGAAAACGTGAAGAGATCCATAACTAGTGAGGAAATTGAATCAGTTATCAAAAATTTCCCAATAAATAAGAGCCCTGGGCCAGATGGCTCCCCTGGGGAATTCTACAGACATTTAAAACAGAATTAATACAGATTCTTCTCAGGTTATTTAAAAAAATGGAAATTGGAGGAAAACTTCCTGACTCTTTCTCGAAGCCAGCATCACTTTGATTCCCAAGCCAGACAGAGACCCAGCAAAAAAAGAGAACTACAAGCCAATATCTTTGATGAATATGGATGCAAAAATCCTCAACAAGATACGTGCAAATTGAATCCAACAGCACATAAAAAGAATGATCTTTTTATGATCAAGTGGGATTCATTCCTGGGTCACAGGGCTGGTTCAATATTCGCAAATCAATCAGTGTGATACATCGCATTAAAAAAGAAAAGAGAATAACCATATAATCTTGTCGATAGATGCTGAGAAAGCATTTGACAAAATACAGCATCCCTTCTTAATAAAAACCCTCGGGAAACTCGCAATAGAAGGAACTTAGTTAAACATCATAAAAGCCATCAACAAGAAGCCCTCAGCTAAGAACTTCCTCAATGTGGAAAAACTCAATGTGTCCCTGAGATCAGGAACACGACAGGGATGTCCACTCTCACCACTGTTGTTTAACATAGTCCTGGAAATCTTAACATCAGCCATTAGACAACAAATGGAAATAAAAGGCATCAGAATCAGTAAAGAAGAAGCCAAACTTTCACTTTTCGTGGACGACATGATACTCTACATTGAAAACCCGGCAGACTCCACCAGAAGCCTACTAGAACTGATCCAAGAATTCAGCAATGCTGCAGGATACGAAATCAACGTACAAAAATCGGTTGCATTTTATACACCAACAGTGTAGCAATAGAAAGAGAAATATTAATAAAGATAAATACGGAGAGCTTGGAAAGCATATCAGTGAGTGGTTTGATGTAGTGTGATAGGTTTGAGTTGGGTCTGTATTTTAAGAATGGAAGAGATAATGCTGAATCATCCCAAGCAAAAATCCTATGATGAGAAGATCTTATAAGAGTCCAATATGTCAGGAGCACAGAACAGGAGAAGGGGAACAATTGGTGGAGAAGACCCTGTTGTCTTTAATGAGGAGTTTGGATTTTATCTTATGAACAAAGGAAGCCAGACACTGGAGAATTTTAAGCAAAGAAGTAAAATGATTTAATCTATATTTTGAAAATATATTTTCCATTATGGTATATGGTAATATATACAGAAAACTGCATAAAACTTACTTATACAATTCAATAAATATTTATGAAGTGAAATGCATATAACGATCACCCAAGTCAATAAATTATGCATTGCCTAAACCACAAAAATACTTCCACATAAACTTCCTTGATTATAATCCTCTCCCTTCCCACAGAGGTAATTTACTATCCTGACTTTTGTGATACCCATTTTTTTTAAATTAAACTTTCTATTTTATGGTAATTGTAGATTCATATGCAGGTATAAGAAATGATATAGAGATAAACCTGTACCAAATTTCCCTCAATAACAGCAATTTGCAAAACACAGTGTCACAACCAGAATATTCATATTGATGCAGTCAAGGCACAGAATAGTTCTGTCACTATATAGGTTCCTCATGTTGCCCTTTTATAACCACACTTACCTCCTTGCCCTCTGATCTACCCATTCCTGTACCATGGCAACCACTAATCTGTTCTCTATGTTCTCTATTTTTATATTTTTTTCTATTTCAAGAATTTTATGTAACTAGAAATATAAAGTATGTGACCTTTTTGAATAGCTATTTTTACTAAGCATAATTCCCTGGAGATGTCCAAATTGTTGAGTGTATCAGTAGTTTGTTCTTTTCTATTGGATTCCATGGTATGGATATAGCACAGTTTGCTAACCATACACTTGTTGAAACACATGTGGGTTGTTTCTGGTTTGTGGTTATTAAGAATATACGCAGTAGTGTACAAGTTTTTGTGTAAATATAGTCTTAATTTCTTTGGGATAAATGGCTACAATTTCTAGGATGTATGGTAAGTACATGTTTAATTTTTTTAAGATATTGTCAAACTCTTTCCCAAAGTATTTGTATCACTTTCATTCTCACCAGAAATGCATGAATTATCCAGTTTGTTCATATCCCCACCAGCGTTTGGTGCCACTTTTTAGTTTAGCAATTCTGATACACGTGCAGTGGTTTCATTGTGGTTTTAGCTTGCATTTTCCAAATGTCTAATTATATTGACCATCTTTTCATGTGCTTATTTTACATTTGTATATCCTCTTCAGTGAAATGCCACACGTCTTTTGCTCATTTTCTAGTTGGATTGTTTGTTTACTGTTGAACTTTGAGAGTTCTTTAGAAATATCATTCTTTGTAATATCTATATATATAATCATTTGGGTTGATCATATTGTTTAGTTTCTTTTCAGTTTGGAGATTCTATAAAGCTCTGAAAGTAGGGTGTTGAAATGATCTACTAAATGTAAATTTTTTAATTCTTTTAGCTTTTTCATTTTTTTTGCATCTTGTGTTCTGATGCACAGTTGTATGATACATACACATTTAGGAGTGTATGTCTTTATAGTGGACTGATCCCCTTATCACTATGTAATGAACGTTTTTGTCTCTAGTCATTATTTTTTACTCTGAAGTACGTTTTATTTTATATTAATATACATATTCCTGCTTTCTAAACTAATGTTTGCATGGCATATCTTATCCATTCTTTGACTTTAAACGTAGCAATGTCATTGTATTTAAAACAAGTGACTTATAGAAAGCATTTTGTTGGATCAGTCTTTTTTTTCCTACTCTGTGAATCTCTGTCTATTAAATATATTGGAGACATTTATATTTAAGGTAATTATTGATATAATAGTTTGCCATTTTTTTCCTGTTTGATTTTTCTGTTTCCTTTTCTTCTGTTCTTTTATTAAATTCTTCTGGATGATTTGAACATCTTTAAGGATTCTATTTTGATCCATTAGTAGTGGTTTCTTTCTTTTTTATAAAAAAATAGTTTATTGTCAAGTTGGTTTCCATATAACACCCAGTGCTCATCTCCACAAGTGCCCTCCTCCATTCCCAACTCCCCCCTCACCCCCACATCCATCAGTCCTGTTTGTTCTCAGCATTCAAGAGTCTCTCATGGTTTGCTTCTCTCCCCCTCCCCCACTATTTCCCCCCTTCTTCTCCCCCGCGGTCCTCCGATAAGTTCCTCCTAATCCTCCTATACGTGCAAACATATGGTATTTGTCCTTCTCTGCCTGACTTATTTCACTCAACATAACACCTTAAAGGCGCATCCATGTTGCTACACATGGCCAGATTTCATTGTTTCTCATTGCCATATAGTATTCCATTGTATAGATGAACCACATCTTCTTGATCCATTCTCAGTTGATGGACACATAGGCTCTTTCCATGTTTTGGCTATTGTTGAGAGTGCTGCTATGAACATTGGGGTCCATGTGCTCCTATGTATCAGGAATACTATATCCCTTGAGTAAATCCCTAGCAGTGCTATTGCTGGGTCATAGGGGAGTTCTACTGTTAATTTTTTGAGGAACCTCCACACTGCACCAGGTTACATTCCCACCAACAGTGTAGTAGGGTGCCCATTTCTCCACATCCTCGCCAGAATCTAGAGTCCTCTGATTTGCTCATTTTAGCCACTCTGACTGGCATGAGGTGCTATCTCAGTGTGGTTTTGATTTGTATTTCCCTGATGAGGAGGGATGCTGAGCATCGTTTCATGTGTTTGTTGGCCATC
>NW_024081679.1:428737-627511 GCF_003009895.1 Hyaena hyaena | reverse complement strand
CTCTCAGTGGATTCTGCGTCTTTTTTCTCCCAATCTCTCAGGTTTTGTAAGGTTTCCAATGGCTTCAGATCTTTTCTGTGTGATGTATGGGCGCGAGTGCAAGTACGGAGCTCCTTACTTCTCCGCCATCTTGCCCTCTCTCGAACGTAGTCTATCTTAAATGTGCTCAGAACACTTACGTTAGCCTAAAATTAGGAAAGATCACCTAACACAGTGTATTTTGTAATAAAGTGTTGAATATCTCATATGATTTATTGAATACTATACTAAAAGTGAAAAACAGAATGGTTGATGGGTATAGCCATACCTCATTTTATTGTTTTTTGCTTTGTTGTGCTTCATAAACATTGTGTTTTTTGTTTGTTTGTTTGTTTTTACAAATTGTAGGCTTGTGGCCACCCTGCATTGAGCAAGTCTAGTGTACCATTTTCTTAACAGCCTTTGTTCACTTTGTATCTCTGTGTAACATTTTGGTAATTCTCACGGTATTTCAAATGGTTTCATTATGTTTATATTTACTAAAGTTATTTATGATCAATGTTCTTTGATGTTACTTTTGTAACTATTTTGGGATGCCATGGACCACACCCAAATAAGATGGCAAACTTAATCAATGTTGTTTGTGTTCTGACTGCTTCACTGGCCTCTAAGTGTTCAGGTGAAAGGAAGAGTCATACATCTCTCCCTTTAAATCAAAGCTAGAAATGATTAAGCCTAGTAAGGAAGGCATGTCAAAATCAAGGTACATTGAAAGTTAGGTCTCTTGCTCCAAATAGTTGGCCAAGTTGTGAATAAATGCAAAGGAAACATTCTTGAGGGAAATAAAAAGTGCTACTTCAGCAGATGCACTCATAATAAGAAAGCAAAGCAGCCTTATTGCTGATATAGAGACTCTTTTTGTGTTCTGGATAGAAGATCAATCCAGCCACAATGTTCTCTTAAGCCAAGACTTAGTACAGAGCAAGGCCTTAGTTCTTCAATTCTTTGAAGGCAGAGAGAGGTGAGGAAGCTGCAAAAGAAAAGTATGAAGCTAGCAGAGGTTCGTTCATGGGGTTTAAGGAAAGAGCCCAGCTCTATAATATCAAAGTACAAGGTGAAACAAGTGCTGATGTAGATGCTGCAGCAAACTGTTCAGAAGATCTAGCTAATTAATGATGGTGGCTACATAAACAGCAGATTTTCAATGTAGATGAAGCAGCCTTATATTGGAAGAAGGTTCCATCTAGTACTTACATAGTTAGAGAAGAGAAGTCAATGCCTGTCTTCAAAGCTTCCAAGGACAGATCGACTCCCTTAGTAGGAGCTAATGCAGTGATGACTTTAGGTTGAAGTCAGTGCTCATTGACCATTCGCAAAAATCCTAGGACCCTTAAGAATTATGCTAGTACTACTTTGCCTGTGCTCTATAAATGGAACAACAAAACCCAAATGAGAGCACATCTGTTTATGGCATGGTTTACTTGATATTGAAAGTATACTATCGAGACTAGTACTCAGGAAAAAAAAAGATTTCTTTCAAAATATCATTGTTCATTGACAATGCACCTGGTTATCCAAGTGCGTTGATGAAAATGTACAAGATTAATACCATTTTCATGTGATAACACCATATTCTGCCGCCCATGGATCAAGGAGTAATTTCACCTTTCAAGTCTTATTATTTAAGATATATATTTTGTAAGGATGTAGCTGCCATCGATAGTGATTTCTCTTATGGATCTGGGCAAACTAAATTGAAAAACTTCTGGAAAGGATTCATCATTCTAGATGCCATTAAGAACATTTGTGATTCATGGGCAGAAGTAAAAGTATCAAAACTAACAGGAATTTGGAAAAAGTGGATGCCAACCACCATGGATGCCTTTGAGGGGTTCAAGACTTCTGTGGAGGAAGTAAGTGCAGATGTGGTAGAAACAGCAAGAAAACTAGGTTTAGAAGTGGAACCTGAAGATGTTCCTGAATTTCTGCAAGCTCATAATGAAACTTTACTGCATATGGAGTTGTTTTCTATGGATGAGCAAAGAAAGCAGTTTTTTTGGGATGGAATATACTCCTGGTGAAGATGCTGGGAAGATTGTTCATATGAGAGATAAGTATTTAGAATAGTACCTAAACTTAGTTGATAAAGCAGTAGGGGGGCTTTACAGGGTAGATTGCAACATTAAAATAATTTCCACTGTGGATACAATGCTATCAAAAAACATCATCGACTCCCTTGTTAGGAGAGTCGACTTCCTTGCTACAGAGAAATAATTCCTGAAACACAGAGTTAATTAATATCAGTAGACTTCACTATGTTTTTATTTATTTTTAAAAAAATGTTTATTTTTTATTTATTTTTAGAGAGAGAAGAAGATTGCTGGTGGGGGAGAGGCAAAGAGAGAGGAGAGAGAGGAGAGAGAGAGAGAGAGAGAGAGAGAGAGAGAATCCCAAGCAGGCTCTACCCTAAGCACAGAATCCGATGGAGGCTCAATCTCGCGAACCATCAGATCATGACCTGAGCTGAAATCAGGAGTCAGATGCTTAACTGACTGAGCCACCCAGGTGCCACCACTCACTGTTATTTTACATTAGTAAATTTCAGCAGCCATCATAGCCTTCAGCAACCACCACCCTGATCAGTCAGTAGCCATCAACATCAAGGCAAGACCCTCCACCCACAGAAAGATTATGACTTGCTGGAAACTCAGATGATGGTTAGCATTTTTAGCAATAAGGCATTTTTAAACTAAGGTTTAACATAGCATTTAAAACATAGCATTTTTTTTTAACAATAAGGTATTTTTAAATTAAGTTTGCAAAACCTTAAAATATTGCCTTTTTCAGACATAAGGCTATTGCACACTTAATAGACTGTAGTATTGTATAAATATAACTATATGCACTGGAAACCAAAAATTTTATTTGACTCACTTTATTGTGATATTTGCTTTATTAATGGTGGTCTGGAACTGAACCTGCGGTGTCTCTGAGGTGTGCCTGTGTATCTAGACTTGTTCAATGTGGAAGCTGGATTAGTGCCAGAGTGAGGGAGCTCAGAGTCATGTTTTATTGTATTATTAAAAGGTTCAGAAGAAAGGCACCTGGGTGGGTCAGTAGGTTAAGAATCTGACTCTTGATTTCTGCTTGGGTCATATGAGATAGAACCCTGTGTCAAGCTCTGTGCCGACAGCATGGAGCCTTCTTGGGATTCTATATCTCCCTCTCTCTCTGCCTCTCCCACACTCATGCTCACTCTTTCTCTTGCTCTCTCTCTCTTTCAAAATAAATAGATAAACATTAAAAAAGCTTTGGAAGTGAGGGGTAGCAAGTTCTTACCACGAGAAGGACTTGAGAGTCTGGATCAGTACACGGCAACAATTTGTGTTGAGAAAGAGATTGCCCTTGGTAAATTGAAAGCTTCTATTGTTTTTCCCAGTATAAGAACATTAGACTATTCCCAGAATTGAACAAGTGGAACATGACAATTTCATGAAGTCTGAGTATATCCAGAGGCTGAGTTGTATTTTAATAACTTGCTTAAACTTAGAGCAGCTATCTTGCGGAAAGTCCCCTCAGGTCACACGAAGGCTCACAGGTCCAGCGGTCCCGCCCCTGCTGGCACAGTCTTGTCCTCTATTTGGTGACAGTCTTGCCCTGCCTTAGGCTCAGCCCTGATTGTGGCTGGGGCTTGTCTCCGAATTCTTGACAGCCCAGCTGTCTCTCCGTTCTCTCACAGAGACCTCTTCTCAGTGGACTGGGTAGAAGTTAGGACATTGACTGAATCTCTGATTCTTGGTGTGAGGGTGGCCAAGTCACTGGCTCTGCTTGGGCCTCAGTTTCCTCGTCTGTGAAGTAAGTATTCCACCCCTCCCTTATCAAGTGACATCTTGGAACCTTCCTGGAATTTATACTCTGGGATTATCTGATTAATATGTACCAACCTATGGTTCACTAAACATAAATGATTGTATGAAGCTGTTAACCCTGGCCAGTAGACAGGGAACTGAGGTCAGAGCTTCAAAGTTCACTATAAACTATTCATTAACCAAGCTGTCCAAGTCTTGTGTTATATCACATTATTTTCCTAGGCACTGTTCAATGGGGTTTCTGAATAATTATGTCTTAGCGATTCCGACACTATACACAGTTACCCACCTGGTCACTCTTGCTTTTGAACTTCTACTTTATGAGCCTTATTACCTTAGGGCTTTCCCCCTCTCCTTCTTTGCTCTGATATAGATATTTTCTTCCTCCATATGATTTATTATATTATTTGTATTTTATACTTTCTCACCAAAATTCTTCAGAGGTTGAGGGTTTTTTTCCCCTCTTTTACATTCTATAGGGCATTTCTGTGGTCAAAACAATCAAACAAAAAAGGATAGTCTGTGGGCTAAGTCTGGACTGCATTTAAATTCTCTTTTTTTACTTAGTAGATTTTGGGAAAGTTACTGTGTCTCTGAGTCTCTGTTTTCACATGTGCTAAATAGAGATACTACAGAATAGTTTTTAGCATTGTTTGAGGATTAAGTAAAGATTGGTTTTCTGTGCCTTTCTTTATATTACTAATAACATTACTAAGAACAAGCTAGAGTAGAGGTCTTTATCCTTTGTTGTTATTTGAGCCTTACTCATACTCAGCCAAATTCTGCATGAAGAGTAGCCCAAGTGAAGGAAGAGGAACACAATGTATATGCTTATTTATGGTCAGGAAAATGGTGTTTGCGGTTGTGCTTTAGAATACCATTCTTCGTTTATACCTTCAATATCTATGACATACCTAGGCATGTTTGAGAATTATAGATACACTTTCCTTCTTCCCTGTTTGAGCTGAAAACCTATTAATTTATCTATCTCATACCGTCCTTTCTAGGAATTCCCCAGCCTTTCTACACTGACCCACTATTGACACAGTCATTGTGGGAGGTGTGGAGTGTATACGTGTGTTATGATGTCCACAGGTCACCATTCAATTGTATAGAAATAACCCCCCCACCCTCCCAAGAACATAGATCAGTCCATATTTAATTGTTTATGATGGGTACATGTCTTAGGTCAGATCTGTCAATCTCTCCAGAGATGTGGAGTTTGACTTGAGAGAATTAATTTCATCTTTTATGTAGGTGGCTAGATATTGAACAATTCAGAACCTTTCAGAGCTGTTTCCCACAGTGGATGTAGATAAATAAAAAACAGGTGATTTCCAGTGAGAGTCAAAAGAAGACAATGCATGCAAAGAAATAGAGATGAGAATAGTTAATCGGAATTGCTTCTGGCCTCCTAGCCATTGGTTCCATTGATTTCCAAAGGGCTACCTGCTTCCCTGCCTGCATAAGCTCTCCATGCACCCTTCTAATGAATGTCTTTACTTTTGCTTAAACTAGTTAGAGTTGAATTCTGTGACTTGTAACTAAAAGAAGTGAAACTGACTGAGGATGTTAAAACACAGTCTGCTAGTCTGAGTGGCCACTGCACACTTAGAGACAAAGGATTCCTTTTTGTAGATTTCATTGTGCATTGTTTCCAGCATCATTCTTTACTCCTAGTAAGTATGGTTGTAATGATGTTCAAATCAGGTTTTCCAGTGCACTTTAGCTTAGCTTAGACTTATTAAGGAGTGTGGTTAGGAGTAAATTGGAACACTTTGTGGAAAGTTCTGTTAAAGCATACCCTAAGAAGAATTTGCCTAGATTTAAAGCAGAAGACTCTAAGGGGAGCTCACATACTATATTCTTAGGATCCATTTGAGCAACTATAGTCTGTGACAACCATAACCCTTCTACATGATAGATAAAGTAGCAAGAGTGTTTCATAGTAATAACAGATCACTCAGATATGCAGAAAGTAGCTGGTGTTAGACTGCAGTAAAAGTATGAATACTGGACCACCCTGTCTTTGAATTATGATCTTGATACTTAGCAACTATGTGCTTTTGGACAAGTTATTTAAACTCACCTGTAAAATGGGAATATCTATAGTAGTAGTCTTCTAAGATGCTGTGAAGTATTCTTTTTAAAACATTTTTTAAAATGTTTTATTTATTTCTGAGAGAGAGAGAGAGAGAGAGAGAGAGAGAGAGAGAGAGAGACCGCGTGAACAGTGGAGGGTCGGAGAGAGAGGGAGACACAGAATCAGAAGCAGTCTCCAGGCTCTGAGCTAGCTGTCAGCACAGAGCCCAGTGTGGAGCTTCAACCCATGCACAGTGAGATCATGACCTGAGTTGAAGTCGGACGCTTAACCGACTGAGCCACCCAGGCGCCCCTGTGAAGTAGTATTCTTAATAAGTATACTGGGTCAGGGTACCTGGGTGGCTCAGTAGGTTAAGCATCTGACTCTAGCTTTTAGGTCAGGTCAGGATCTCCTGGTTTGTGAGTTTGAACCCTGCATCAAACATCTATCAGCACAGAAACTGCTTGGGATTCCCTCTCTCCCTTTCTCCCTCCCCTTCTCTTCTTCCTCATGTTTTCTCTCTCAAAATAAACAAACAAACAAACAAACAAAACAGAATAAGTAGATTGGCTTATAATAGTCATAACTCAATCATTGTTTGCTATTATTTTTATTATCAAAATTATGTAGCTTTAGACAGGTTTAGGAATTCTTGTGTACCTCAGTACCTAATTGGAATAAATATCTGGAAGTTATTTATAATTCTGAAGTCTAATCCCCTTACTCATACATTTCTGTGTGCTGGTTAACATTAGTTTTTAAATTAAAGAAAATTAAGGGTGCCTGGGTGGATTAGTCAGGTAAGCCTCCAACTCTTGATTTTAGCCCAGGTCATGATCTCATAGTTCATGAAATTGAACTGCATGTCGCTATCAATACGCTGATAGCATGGAGCCTGCTTGGGATTCTCTGACTCCCTCTCTCTCTGTCCCTCCTCTGCTTGTGTGCTGTCTCTCTCTCTCTCTCTCAAAACAAATAAACTAAAAAAAAAAAAAAAAAATTATACCAGGGCACCTGGGTGGCTCAGTTGGTTAAGTGTCCCTCTCTTGATTCCAGCTTGGGTTGTGAACTAATGATTTGTTAGTTAGAGCACCACTTTGGGCTCCGTGCTGGCATTGGGAAGCCTGATTGGTATTCTCTCTCTCCCTCTCTCTGCCCCTCCCCTGCTCTCTCTGCCTCTCTCTCTCTCTCTCTCAAAGTAAGTAAACTTCAAAAAAAATTATATCACAGATAATACAAAAGAAAAAAATTTAATTTTCTGTATTAGTGGTTTAGAGTCTAATGGAAGTTCTGGTGCAATAGTTGAAGAAGATGAAAAAATGAATAATTAATAAACATCAAAAATAAGCATATAAAATATATTCCACAAGTGTAAACCAGAGCTAAAAATTAACAGTGTGTTTACATATGTACAAAGATCTAGCATATTTTTGTTACACTGTATACTCAAATGTGTGGATTACTGATGAAAACAGAGGAGACTGGTATCTCAGAGGATGCATTTTTCTGAAATTAGAAGAGAGTAGAGGCAAGGGTTTAAAAAGATAAGCTGATGGAGCTTTTCGGGACAGGAGAATCATCATACATAATAGACCTGAACTCAGAGCTAGAGATACTCTGAATGTCTTTTAACAAATAATGTTTGAGCACCTGCCATGTGCAATGCACTGTATTAGTCATTGAATTTGCAAAGACCAATAAAAATACTTACAGTTGACAGGAAACACTCTGGAGAGGCAGACACATGAATAGGTGTGATGGGGGGATAATTCTTGGCAAATATTAAACCCCCACATTTTCATATCCTTCCTAAGTGTGTGTATGTTTGTTTGTTTTTCCTGCAGCTTTCACCCACGTCAAGCTGAGCTACCAGGCTTCCTGCTCAGGGGAATGAAAATGAGGATATTGCTTAGAAAAGAGGCCACTGATTAGTCTGCAACTTTTTGACTTTCTTGACACTTTTAGGAAGTTAGTAGCTCAACAACAGATCATAAGAGAGGAAATAATTTTCTAAATTACTTTCTCCTTTCTTAACAAACCAAGAGATAAACAAAAGATTGCATTGAAAAGGTAGACTCTCTCTGCCAGGGGTAGAGGGGTCTCAGAGCACATTTGGGGGGAGGTAGAGAGTCAGCCCCTGACCTTGAGGTCAGTGACAGAAGAAAAGGGAAAGATCCAACTTGGGAGAAGCTGAAGATTTCTGAAGAGTCCCAGCTTCAGCTTGTTGCCACCTGGTCTGTACATGATTGGGTGGAGGTGGCCGAAGGAAGCCAGGCAGCACTCTACCTCCCCAAGGCCTGCCCCACTGCAGAGTTCAGGGATTCACAGGTTCCCAGATGAATAGGAGGTGCAAATGAGCCCAGAGACCTAGTAAGGGCTACATACAGAACAAAACAAACAGACAACCCATGTATTCTGGGCTTCAAGCCCAGAGCCAAATAACTGGGATCACAGCTTTTTTGGGTAGGTCCATTATGTCACCTAAAACGCATTGTCATTTTATATCTGAGAGTAGGGTTTTGCAGAAGGGAAGGTATATATGCTCTACCTAAAATGGACTTGACAAGAGGATTTCTTTGTAGATGTAACATTCTCTGTTGACACAATGTGACATTCAAATCTTTAAGGACGAGCAGGAATTATTCAGGCAAAATTAGGGAGGTGGGATTGGCATTCCAGATCTCAGACACCACATGAGCAAGGTGTATAAGGAAGAACATATTCTTGGTGCTGCATTTCAATTTTTGCTTATTTTTGAGAGACAGAGAGAGAGACAGAGCTTGAGTGGGGAGGAGCAGAGAGAGAGGGAGACACAGAATACCAAACAGGCTCCAGGATCTGATCTATCAACACAGAGCCCGACGTGGGGCTCAAACTCACAAGCCGCGAGATTATGACCTCAGCTAAAGCTGAGTGCTTAAAAGACTGAGCCACCCAGGCAGCCCGGTACTGTGTTTCAAATGGTTGCAGCACAGAGTTTGAGACATGTTTTAAGTTCTGCAGGAAACAGACTCTAGGACAGAGATGTCTGTGTAGGAGGTTAAGAGCAATGCTTTCAATTGATGACATCTGTCAGAGAGTGAGGGGCACCTGGGCAGAAGTAGGAGAAGCTGAATCACAAACAGTTATGACAGAGATCTCCGGCTGTCCCCTAGTGATCTCTGGAACTGGGATGGCTCTTTAACTTAGTCACAAATTGAAGTAAGTGGAGGGCCTTTGCATTTTCCATTGACCTCGGATAAAAGTTGCCCCAAGGCTAAAGGAGTAATCTTGGGTGAGGTAACTTCCTTTGGCTGAAAGCAATTTCTAGAAAAGGATTTGAGCTGTGAGCTATCAGTTGGCCACATTACAGTAGCTGAAGAAATAAGTGCCTCAGACTTGAGGGGGAACCTTGGCGGCACATCACTACAACGTGTACATTTGCAAAAGATGAATTTACGGAAGTAAGCACTGACCAGGTAATGTAGGGCCTTAGAAATCATGTTTATGGATTTGGGCACTTTTGGGTTTTTTTTTTTTTTTTGAAAGAAACAGGGAGCTGTGGAAAGGTTTTAAGCTGGAGCCTAAGTTAGTACAATCATATTTGCATTTGAAAAAGATCACATTGGCTGCAGTATAGAGAATTGAATTGAGAGAGCATCCTGAAGACCCAGAGACCTACAAGGAAGTTGTTGCAGTCATCAGAGAGAGACGTGATGAGAGTTTAGATTTATAAAGTGGAGGTGGGAATAAAGAAAAGTGAACTGAATAAAAAAAGTGAATTGATTCAAGAGATATAGAGAAAGCAGAATTCTAGAGAAAGTGGAATTAATGGTATGTACTTATTGAATGACAGAATGTGGGGGTAATGGTGAAAGATAGTTGAAACCATAATTTCTGGCCTGGGAATCCAAAGTAGGAAATTTGGCTAAAGACAATGCCATTTGGTGTCCATCCCTCATTCCTTTCGGACATGCCAACAACTGTATTTGGCCACAGTGTTGCAATAAGGAGGGACCACGTAACCATCTCTGGCTAATGAAATGTGGATGGAAGTGATGTATGTTATTTCTGGGATGAGGCAACAGAAACCCCTGTGATATTGACTCCTCTTTTCATTCCTCTTTGGTGAGAAGCAGGAGGGCCATATGTTGAGATGGTTGA
Source organism: Hyaena hyaena (assembly GCF_003009895.1). Classification (NCBI taxonomy): domain Eukaryota; kingdom Metazoa; phylum Chordata; class Mammalia; order Carnivora; family Hyaenidae; genus Hyaena; species Hyaena hyaena. Next base: position 617,437 of record NW_024081679.1, on the reverse strand, counting down.
GCCACAGAATCAAAGCAGCTGAGACCCCTGAGTCACTCCATGGAGGACAGCTGCTTTGGATTGTTGTCGGGTCAAGAGAGAAGGATCTCTTGAGAGATGGCGATACACTTTACAGTAGTATGTTTTTGAGATTTAGAGGCTGTTTGTGTTCACAGAATAAGGCTAGTCTGTCCTGATAAATACCAGAACACAGAGTTCATCTGTGTCATAGTGTGTGTGTGTGTGTGTGTGAGAGAGAGAGAGAGAGAGAGAGAGAGAGAAGGGACGCGCAGAAAGTGGAATGGAAAAGGCAGAATGTATTGAGTTCTTAAAATGTTGAGTTTCAGGGATCACTGGGTAGCTCAGTCGATTAAGTGTCTGACTAGGTTTTGGCTCAGACCTTGATGTTGTGGTTTCATGAGTTTGAGCCCTGCATTGGGCTCTGTGCTGGCAGGGTGAAGCCTGCTTGGGATTCTCTCTCTCTCCCTCTCTTTCTGCCCCCCCCCCCCCACCATTTACACTCTCCCCCACTGTGCCTCTCAAAATAAATAAATAAATTTTAAAAAATCAAATGTTGGGCTCAAGATAACTGAGAAATGTTTAAGTAGACATGTCCAGTATGCAGTTAAAATGTGGACAAGGCATTTGAAGCAAAATCTAGGCTGGAGAAACAGATTTTGAAAGACATAATAGCCAATAAATGAAGTCATGTGAGGGATGAGATTTTTAAACACTTCAGTCTAAAGCGATCTGGGCATATTATTTTCCTGTCCATGGTCTTTTTTGGTCCCTTTTAGAAAGCAACGGAATTCCAGAAAAACTTACCTTTTACTTTTAAAATTGCATTTATTATATAAGCCAATTTCAATATCATCATACATTATAAAGCTGGTTTTTATCCTACTTCATCATACTGTAGGCATCAGGATGCTGTGCTTAAATGTAAGTAGAAGAGTCAACTTCATAGTGGAGCAAGCAAACCAAACAATTATCATTAAAATCCTGCAATCAGCTTCTGTCTTCCTTGAAGTGATGTCTCAAACTCCAATTAGAAGTTATTTTGAAAAATTATCTAAAGGGAACCTTTGGTTGAACAAATGTAAAATAAATACCAATACCTTACTGTTGACTATAAAGTCATCTGAATTTTGCTATTTTAGACAGAGAAGCTATGAGACGTTTTCGGTAATGTAAATTTTATGTGATTGGAATAGGCTTTACAATGCTACAGGTTTTTTTTTTTTTTTGCTTTGTGGGGATAGAAATATAAGAGTAGGTCTGCTATAAATTCAGCCTGCACTTTTCTTGAACTCTTGCCTATTATTGTTCATATGTATGTTTTCATTCCTGCTTAACAGTAGTCATTAGATGCTAAACTGACTCTGAGTTCAGCAGTAAAAATGTACGGGGATGAGATTTGCACCATAATACAACAGGGGAAGAAACAAAGTCATTTCTGCTTGGTTCACCCTAAATGTGGACTAAACTGTTGATGTCCCTGACACAGATAACCCACATTTTTTATATTTATATTTTATATTTATATTTATTATCATTTCGCTCATAAATTGAGTCACAGAAAGATTAAGTGACCTCTCAGAGGAATAGGGCAAAACATAATGGCCAAAGCAGGAGGCTAGGTTTGGTTCTCTTCGAATCCAGATCCCACACTTTATTTTCTTGACCCCACTATTTTAAATGAAGTAATTTCACATGCGTTATTTATATCCTTCTATATTGCTTTTAGAGATGTGTTCTCCCCCTTCTTCCTTCCTTCCTTCCTTCCTTCCTTCCTTCCTTCCTTCCTTCCTTCCTTCCTTCCTTCCCTTGGAGCTTTGAAACATTTTAGAAAGAGGTGTTAGTTTCCATTCTCCCTTTTGGTTGTGATCATGCAAGCACTTTCCTTCTCATCTTCCATCTTCCGGTGTTCCCTAAAGCAGCTGCTCAGAATGACTCAGCTTTTCCATTCAGAAGTGGTTCTTGCTTCACGGCCTGGAGGAAAAGACCCATCCTGGAATAATGCACCAAAAATCGCCTCTTTCTGATGAAAAAAAAAAAAAAAAAAGGAGCCCTGTCCTTGTCTGGGTCATCATCCCTTTCTCAACACACACACACACACATCTTTCTCACTCCATGTTTCATCTCATTTTCCTCATTCTGTTCTGATTAAACATCATCCTTTTTAAATGGGTCCTTATTGCTCTCTCTGTGAGTAAATGGGATGTGAATACCCTGAGGACCCCCATTCACAAATGCGAGCTCTCTTCTATCCTACAAAGGGAAGAAATAGTTGCTGAATATTAATAGCTCACCAGAGATTAGAATTCAGGATTAGACAAGATCTGCCTAGTGCATTTATTATCCAAAAGTGAGTGATACGATAGGGAGGGGCAGATCAAGAAAATAATTTAGAGAGGAAACTAATATATATGGAGTGCCTATTTGTATCTGGTACAAAAGCTTTTCTACTTGTAAATTTTCAATTTATGGGCTCTCACTATGTGAATGAAATTATGCTGCAATTAAAAGCACCCACCATCAATAGATGGGGTAGGTAGTAATGTTAGGTCACGTTAGTCATTGTAATTCTTGAGTCCTAGACAGGAAGTCTGCCTTGCGTGTGTTAGTTTTGAGGTAATTTATGATCATGATTAACCTCATCATAGCAGATAAAAGCAAAATAATTGCCAAAAAGAAAATACATGATGGGATGGAAAGTAGATATAATTTTTATAAATTAAAAGTGATAAAGAGAAGGATAAGTATTGCATAAGTGTATGAAATGACTCATTTTTAAGTCGGAATGAATCCAAAGGACGTATCACAAATCATAAAATACTTGAAAGCCCTGAGTCTGTACCATTGAAATTACTAGACAAGAAATGAGGAATGGTGATTGAAAAAAATACAGCAGTGTTGGGACATGTGGCTGCAGCAGTTGTTTTTCAGTCCGACCCTATCTCCCATCATAATTTCTCAGGATAAGACCTTCAGACTGGCTTGCTTTTATTCCAGGTGATTTTAATCTGCCTCCAGCATGCAGACTACTGTCTTAGGAGTTCAGAAGTGAGGCTATGTAAATGAAAAGGTTTGTAAGTATTGAGTGTGCTGTTATAAAATTAGGATGATCCCCGCAAGCTGGTAGAAATTCCACAGGCTGGAAGCTCCTTCAGATTTCACACATTAAATCCAGTGACAAGGCAGTAAATACTATTGCCAAATGCTAATGAGTTTTCTGTTACCTGTGTACAGATCATCACGAAAGTGGTTCATCTTATCGACATATTTCCATATAGATTCAACAGTCATATCCTGAAAAAGATTCCTAACTGAATATATCTATTGGCCAAGAGATAAGATTATATTTAGTTTTAAGTTATTTTAGGGAGATGTGTCTAGGACAGCAAACTAAAGCCTTTGAGTCTCTTTGGATTTTAAGCACATTGACTTAAGATCAGCCTTGTGCAAACTAATTCTTTGCAAGTAAAGGAGCTTCTGCATGGTTACATTACTCTCTAATAAATCATTTTATTTAATCCTCAAAACAACTCTGTAAGTTTCTATTTTGATATTTGAGTTAAGCAAATTTATAAGAACTTGACCAATGTCTGGTAAGGAATTTCAGTTTCATTCTTATTTGAATCCAAAGCTAAGACTCATTCTCATATACCATGATGTCTCTCATAAAAATGGATGAGGGACATTTGGAATTTCTTATAGTTCATGAAAAAAAAAGTGATTAAAAAAACTTTTAATAGGACCCATGAAGTTCCAAAATAAAATTCTTCACAAATACATTTATTCAAATATCTTACAGAGTCATGCTTCAGCCCTGCCTGATGATGGGCAGTGTCATTCACTTTCATGAATTTTACTATCAACTATATGTTGATGACTTCTAAATTGACACTTAACAAATGGAAGCCAGCTCCTCATTAGACATTTTGATCTGGATAACCCATCAGAAAATCAAACAATAATTTGCAAACTAAGCTAAACTTTGCCCTAAACTGCTTCTTCTATAGCTAATGCTACTATCTGGTCATTTACACCAGAAATCTGGAACTCATGCTAGGCAGCCCCTATTACTTTATCCCCATATATAATTAGATATTTATAAGTATTAGCTCCGTTATATGTCTCTTATTTACTTTCTATTTCAGAACCATTTCTCAAGGGGAAGTTCCCATCATCTTTTGCCTAGATGACTACGGTAGTTTCCAGACTAATCTCCCAGTTTTCAATCTCCCCCTCATCCAATCTAACTTCTATTCTGACATAACTACCTACCAAAAATGGTATCCTGGCCATATCTTTGTCTTGTTATGGATCTGTAATAACTTCCTACCAGAAGGATTCTTTACTTACAAGTGTCAGACACTGACTTGTTAGTTTAAAGTTCCCCTAAAAGCATTTTTGAAGGATATTGATATTCACAAAAATTAAGGAAAAACTGATCAGGGATCTTGGTTAGTAATTCATGGGCAGTTTGGGGAGTCTCAGTATCTGAATGACTCAGCTCCATCTGGTCTATATATCGCCACTCCACTCAAAATTCAAATTCTTAGGAGACTGTGACTGGCTCAGCTTACATCACAGGATACCTCTAGGAGGTAGTGAAGGTGAAGATCAGTGACTGATGGTTTTGCCAGGACTATATGAAATGGGAGAAGAGCAGATCCCCAAAGGAAAATTTATGCTGTTACTTAACAAATAAAAACTGATTCCTAACCCTTTTCATTTTTAAAGTCTATGCTTAGTATATTCTTGTCATTCAAGGTCAAAAATAATCTAACCCCTGCCAGATTTTCAAATATATCATGTGTTTTCTGTTTCTCAGTCTAGAATTATCTGTCTGCTTTACATGACAAATATCCCTACTTGGCTCTTTAAGACTGCCATGAAATGTCATTTCGTCAGTATTATCTTTCCTAATTCTACCTGGAAGGATTGAATTCTACCAGGCTCAAATGGACACATCCTCCTGGCTCATCAAGGTTTCCTTTTGTGCCTGATGGTCTAAGTCAAATAGCCTCTCTAGGTATCTTAATCTGCAAATGCAATTCTATGTTTGAAAATTTAAAAAAATGGAAATTGATGTTGAAATCTCTGTTTTTCAAAAAGTAAAAAGAGGAAAGTAAGCCTGTTTAATTATTGTAAAAGGTTGGAAGGTTTTGAGCAAAATTTCTAAATCCTGGACCTGGGCCCAAAGTCCTGAAGCACGGTCAGTTGGAGGCCTACGGCAAGATCTTCTTCTCTGTTTCATGGGTCTGCTAAGCCTTTCATTCTTTTTGGTGTTCTCAGTAATGTATCATCAGAGATCAGATCTGCATTAACAGGTAACTTTTACAGAAGAGGGGAGTTTCACTTGAGTGTTTTAACAAAGGACATTCAATCAGTGAAAATCGCTATGATCCTTTCCTGGATCTTTACCCCCCTAATACTTTCTCCACTTCAGAAATCACTTGGTTAAAAGGGATGTAGAAGATGATCCAGGTCATGGCTAAGGCCAGGCTTTAGACAAGGTGAACATTTAGACAGAAAGAATGGATGGAGCAATGCATATTATGTGTTAGTGTATGTACACTATTTCTTTGATCCTTGCAACCATCCATAACGGCAGCAGTTATAATGATTATCTTTACATCAGTTTTTTTAAATTTTTATATTTTACAATGTGAATGGGAGTGAGGGCAGAGAGAGGGAGAGAGATGAGAGAGAGAGAGTGTGTGTGTGTGTGAGAGAGAGAGAGAGAGACAAAGAGAGAGAATATCTTACTCAGGCTCCATGCTCAGCACAGAGCCTGAAGTACGGCTCTATCCCATGACGCTGAGATCATGACCTGAGTCGAAATCAAGTCTGACACTCAGTCTCCTTTGTGCAATGGAGGTTATAAAATATCACAGGAATAGGGAATGTGGCACTTTTCTTATCTAACATATAACTCATCCAAGGATAATGGTCAAGTTGGAAGAGGATGTGACATGGTGAATTCTACCCTTTCTATATACACACACACTGAACCCAAAATTTTTGAAATAACACCTCTAGAGTATGTGTGTGTGTGTGTGTGTGTGTGTGTATTTATATATATATAACCACACTAGCTGTTGTCTCAAAGTGACCATTTATTTGAGGTCCAAATGATCAACATTTATATCAATCCAAATTGCAAGTAAACATAACAATTTTATTTTTTCTGATTTCCTGTTCTTTAAAAAATTGTTGTAATATTTTGATAGGAATTTATAGGATTCAGCAGGCAGAGAGGGAATGGTTATATAGGACCTGAGGAACCTGGGTGAGGAAAATCACCATTTTTGGAACAATGCTGGGAGTATCTGACCAAAACAAATCCCCTTAGGCATAAAGTCCCTCTTAAGTGTGTAACAGACACCACCTACTTCCCCTCAGGTTCCCTTCAGGAATTGACACTCACAATGCCTAACTAAAAAAAGTAAACCATAAAACTTATGTTATACAAGGGACAGTATGACCAGGCTGACTCCTCACACAGTGGAGTTGAGCCAATCAGGAATAGACAACCCAGCACCTGGAGCTATCCAGCCAGTAAAGGTAGAACCTGAGAAGGAACGAGGGGGAAGGGCTGGGGTTGGGGGTGGGTTGACCAGAACCTTAGGAAACAAAAGCCCTTGCCTATAATCATAGGTATTCACCATCAAATGCCCCCTTTCTATAAAGAACTTTCAAACTATTCTTACTTCCTGATCTTATATTCTAAAAACTTTTGCTTGCTGCTAATTTTGTGTCCATCTCTTCATTCTTCAAAGTGGTGAGACAGTGAATCCTGGGTATTGGCGTAAAAAGTCCTGCAACAAAATGTATAAATCAGTGTTTATCCATGGTGTCCTTATTGGTGGTTTTGGTCAGATAATTCTTTGTTGGGGGTTTAGCCCTGTGCTTTCTAGGATGTTTAGCACATCCCTAGCCTCTACCCATTGGATGCTTGTGGAACCTCCTCAGTCAGGGCAGTAGAAACTATTTTCAGATACTATTAAACTTCTCCTGGGATGCAAAGTGACCCCTGTTGGAACCATTGGTCTAAAGGAATACATTGGTAATAGAACTTGTGTCAAATATGTTCCTTTAGTGTGAAGTTACTTTGCAGAGATATTTTAAGGCCTTTGTCAACACAGAGAAGACGGATTGGTAAAAGCAAGATATTATAGTTCTGGTAGATAGACTCACCAGACAGTGGTAAACTACAGTATTTAACCATATGCTATAAAGAAAAAGTTAAGGAGCCACTGTGCATCTCTTCTGATTATGAAACTCCTAGTCTTGCCTTAAGAGGGGGGCTATGTAGATAACAGAGATAATTCTTCCAAGGAGTGAGGAAAGTAGGGTGCCAAGAAAGTCGCTTAACCAACTGAGCCACCCAGGCACCCCAAGAAAGTGTCATTTTGGATGGACAGTGTGGGCAAGGTTTGTCTGAAAATGTGTCATTTGCAAAAGAAAAATTTGAAAGAGGTGAACAATTGTGCCATATGGATATCTGCAAAGCATGTTTCAGGCAGAGAGAAACCCAAGTGCAGAAATCCCAAGATAGGTGTATGCCTCACATGTTGAAGAATGGCAAGGGTAGTGCGATCATTGGAAAAAGATGAGCAAGGGGTAAAGATCTTGAACTCCATTATTAGTCTCTTAGGCTCCAGTCTGTAATACAGTGCTAAATGCTACAGAAGATTCATGTATGCTAACGATGGACACAGATATTTGGGAATTGGAGGTGAGGGGATCATTGGTCATACATGGTGAGGATGTTGACAGCACTTTGCTGTAGTTTGGGCACTCAGTGAATGGTAAGGAAATTTCTACTTATCATTTTGGAATAGGAGAGTCAGTGATTATGGAGAGTGATGCCAATACCATGTAAATTAGAAGCAAAAACGATAAAGGGACTTACACTAGTTTATAGCCAGAGAGGAAGGGGCAAGAAAATGTGAATGAATGACATTTGAATTGGATAATTTATGGGACAAAGTCAAGGAACAAGTCTGAGGGGTTGGAATTATGAATTAGCCTGGGAGATGACTCTTGTTTTATAGGAAAATAAAGGAGGACCAGAGAAGGAAATTGTGAACCTAAAGTCATAAAGCCAATTAAACAATAGCCAGGGACCAGAGTCCAGGTTTCCTGCTTGTCAAGACAAGTCCTGTCTGCTAGGCCATCCAGCCACTTATGCTGAATCATCGTCCACTGGTTACTTATCCCAAATCCAAAAGGAGCTATTGTAGTTAATGAATAAACACAAAACAAAACCCACTGTAAATGCACACCTCTACAGAAACACTAAATACATCTTGACCTTTGGGTTTCCTTCATGACACCCTCCCCCTGGCAGTTTTTTTTTTTGTTTTTGTTTTTTGTTTTTTTTTTTTAGCACAGAGATTGACTTTTCTTGACTGCAAAATGCCTTCCAGATACTGCAGGTTCCTACACCAGCGCCAAGTAGAGACCTGGGTGGAAAGACCTAAGATCACCCTCAGGGAATTTCTAGCTGAATTAGGCTCCACTAAGCCTTGAAATCAAAATGCTTCTGGTAGGTAAATGGGCTACAGATGGGAAATCAAGCCAGTGTGTGACTGGGCATGATTTAGAGCAACTGTTACTGATATGACAGATCCTAGCAGGCAACCTCATGAAAGCCTGGATTTCAGCTGCAGCGCAAGTAGGTGAAATGAATAATTGTGTTTTTGACTTTCCAATTTCCTACACCTTGCCAGTGGTTATTGAAGCTATAATTTGGGCCATGTGTATTCCAGAGAGGTTTCTGATTTAAGAATCTAGATTTTTTTTTTGAAGACAAGCAATATTTGATGTATTTCATCTATGATAAGATTTTATGTATTTATTTTTATGGTGGTGAATATTTTTTGTGTCATATGAAATATTATACATTTTTAACTTTGAAGGAATGACAAGGATCTATTTTTAACACTCACATTATCTTGGCTAAACATTGAAATTCTTGTTTAATGTTTAACTACACGAAGAATACTCAGTTCAAGTAAAGGATCCATTTCAGGATTCAGGCTGAGTTGTCTTGATAATTAGAATTCAGGTTCCACAGAGAAGCCCCAAGCCAAGAGTATTGGATCTAATAGAAAGTGGGAGCCCTACCTGACCTCTAGAGAATGTGGATCGGATATAAGATCTTAATCTTTTCCTATCTTATCACAGAAATTTGGATGGAGAAACAGTATTTATCTCAAACAGAAGGAACCAATTTCAATAGGAATCACACCATTTTGGAAAGTTCTCGATTCAAAAGATCCACTTTCAAAGGACAATACTGTAGAAGTTTTGGTTGTTGTGAAGACAGAGATGATGACTGTGCCACTCGGTTCCATGAGGCAAATGCAGTGTGTTACTGTGATAAATTCTGTGAAAGGGAAAATTCTGATTGCTGTCCTGATTACAAGTCATTTTGCCAGGAAGAGAAAGAATGGCCTCCTCACACAAAGCCTTGGTATCCAGAAGGTAGGCTTCGGGAATGTGTTTGAGCAATCTCCTAGTTCATTACAAGATCTGTCCAACTTTCTCTTCCTTTCCTTCCTTCCTATCTTCCTCTCTCTCCTAAAATGAAGTGAAAAATGAATATTATGATTAAATAAATTTCCTTTCGAATGTTCAAGTGCTTTGGTTTGGTTGCAGGATACCACATTGTACTAGCACCTTCAAGAAAATTCTTATGTGATGACCATGAATGCTGGTATGAATCATGTTGTGAATACTGACTCAGTGTATTTAAAGGCTACTTAAAACTCTTTCTTTCTGGGGTGCCTGGGTGGCTTAGTCGGTTGAGTGTCCGACTTTCGCTTAGGTCGTGATCTCGCGGTTCGTGGGTTCGAGCCCCGCGTCGGGCTCTGTGCTGACTGCCGGCTCAGAGCCTGGAGCCTGTTTCAGTCTGTGTCTCCCTCTCTCTCTGACCCTCCCCTGCTCACGCTCGCTCTCTCTCCTAGAAATAAATAAAACACATTAAAAAATTAAAAAAAAAAAAAAACTCTTTCTTTGTGAAATGTTTTTACAAAAGGCTCTTAAACTCTTAAGCTTTTTTACGTGTAACCTTTTAGGGGATCTCATCATCACAGGCCTGATCATCTGCAGATTTGTGTAACATTTTGCTTATTATGTCATATGACCAATGGACATCCTAGCATTATAACCTGTGGTATAACAGTGCCATTAAAACCAGTGCAAAAGCAAAGTCAAGTCAGCTACTTGCCTAGGTAATACCAGATAGATTTTTCATGTGTATTTTTATTTTGTTTGGTTTTGCTAATCTGGGAATTTTTATACCATTGAAACAAAGGAGAATTTCATATAGAGTAATTAGGAAAGTTGAAGATTGAGTGGATAAGTACAAATAATTCATAAGGGGGATGATGGTAGATACTATATAGGTCTAATTATAGAAGAATGGTTACAGATGCTGAGCAATCAATATATCCAACATTTGCAACAAAGCACAAAACAACACACTTTTGCTTAAAGCCTTATTTTTTTGTTGTTGTGGTTGCCTGTCACATCAAATCTCCTCAGCAAAAATGCAGAGTGATGGTGACTAGAAATTACAGTTGAAGACAATTTAGGATCAACTAGGATTTGGTGTTCTTGTTTCAAAATCCAGATTTCATTTCAAAATACAGACGCTATTGCCTGCATTCTCAGTGATGTCGGCTTGCTGGTAAAACATGTATGTAATAGGTTAAAATTTCCACAGAACTATCATTTATCCCAGACCTTCGCCTCTACCAATATACAGCGCAGAAAACATCAAACATTTATTTTAGCCTAAAAAAGTGGCAGATCCTTTACCAAGAATGGGGACTCTAGTCATTCAGAAAAAAAGTATTCTTGAATATCTTCACTATGTCAGGCATTGTATTTAGTGCTGATACCACAGTGGGAAAGAAAAGACAAGAAAAAGACAAGATCTTGCTCTCTTTGAAGTGACAGTCAAGTTGCCAGGGAGAAGTAAGATTCACTATACCACTGCAAATTGTGATAAATTCATTGAAGGAACTATTTAGGGTTCTGTGAAAGCATATGGGAATGCAACATTAATATGTAAAATACATCAGCCTGAGGAGAGCGTCAGTGAGGGAAGACATTAAATAGAGACTCCAGGAGTGAGAAGTGAGCTGACCTGAAGGAATACTGAAAGAAAGGTGTTGTGGATCACAGAGCAAAGAGCTTGGCCTTGTCCAGGAGCTGGTCCTTGGCCTGGGCCAGAAGCTCCATTTCTGGAGAGTAATGATTAGCAGAGGGTTGGAGGTGACATGAGATGAGGTTTGAGAGGTGAGCTGAGGTCCGATTATGCCAAGATGTATAGGCTATATTAAGGATTTGAGATTTTATTCTGCTATGAGGACTCATTTAAAGATGTTAAGTGAGAATAGGATTGGCTTTATGGGTTTTGAGTCTCAATAATAAGTTGTAGTGCTTTTGCTGTGCTATAGCATATTTTAACTTATTTGAGACATATAGGTCATTTAGGAAAGTAATCCCTACTTCTTCAATGTCAATTTTTGCTCGAGAGCTAGAATTTTGCTCAAGCTTTAACTTAGGGTCATGTTTTAGGTAGAACTTATATTACAGGTATAGTTTTTATTCCATTCATTATGAAGGGAAGCAATTAATCATTTTTATTTAGTAGTAAAAAGTTCACATTAGACTATAATTGCTCTTATGAAGGTAATTTGTTTTCTTTTGTGAAAGTAGCTGGTTGAAAGAAAATAGCACTAGACAATATTAAAAATCGTGTAAAATTAAACTAAAAACACAATGTATATTATTTGTACCGATTTGTGCATGTATAATATGACTTTCCTCTGAGATGCTAAGTTGTTCATTCACTGATCTACTAAATATTATTTTTCAGTTATCTAATTACATGGTATTATATCAAGTTCTTTATACTGCAACTGTCCCAAGAGCTCTTTTTAAACCAGTGACTTAAAACTATGTATAATTTCTTAAGGGTTATAAAAATAAATATGTCCCTTTTGTATAAACTAGAAGTAGAGCATACTGGTAAATCTCTCTCCCTCTGTGTGTCTCTCTCGTATATGTGTTGTGTGTGTGTTTCTTTTTCCCCTTCTCTGATGGCAACTCCTAGTAATTAAAGGGTTTCAATGTGAAATACAGAAAAAAGTGATAAGAGTTTGCAAGAGAACCAAAATGGATTTTCCAGATGAATCTTTTGGTGTAGCAGATCTTAGAGAAAGAGTTTAGTATACCATCTGTTGTAAACGGAACTAAATTAATTTGATTAACTTTTATGTTCACATTGGTAAAAAAATCTGTGTAAGCCACTGACACATTTGAATTGTTAAGGGTTGTTTACTCCTTCACAACATCTTTAACTACATTATAATGAAGAAAAGTCAGAGTCCAAATTCTGCCATATACTGATAGTTACAAAAATATGTATTGGTAAGGAGACAAAGGCCAATTCATACAACCCATGAAAGCTTCATGAAGTCTCAAGACCCTGTCCTTAGGGGGTTCCTACATCTTCCTTTCTTGAATAATTTATTGGAGGCACATGTGATAATAACACAGCAGAAGGATTCTGTTACCCTTACAGTGGGTGCCAAGGAATGAGAATGCCTCCTACCCTGTGGCTTGATGCAGGATGTTTTCAAGATCAGTCTTAGGGTGGTACCAGATCTATGAGTAAAGGCTTTTTTGCCCTTAAGAGAAACATATACTCTTTTTTTTTTAAATTAGTGTTTTTAAATTTATTTTTGAGAGAGAGATAGAGATAGCACGAGCAGGGGAAGGTCAGACAGAGAGGAAGACACAGAATCCAAAGATAGGCTCCAGGTTCTGAGCTAGCTGTCAGAACAGAGCCTGATGCGGGGCTTGAACCCACGAACCACGAGATCATGACCTGAGCCCAAGTCTGACACTTAACCGACTGGGCCACCCAGGTGCCCCAAGAGAAACATACTCTATTGGGTATACGAGTTGGGTATAATTTTAAATATTTTAGCTAATCTGCATAAATTCAATACTAGGAATTTGATCGATAACAGCTGGTTACTTATATTCATCATGTTGATTAAAAGCCACTAATTTTACCAATGAAAGCCCATTTCTGACATTCACTACACTGATACTTTAGTGTTCATCCACAGATGGATAATGGAAGCACTTGTAGGAGCTGCCCTGGAGTCTGGCCTTTCAGGGTTAATGCTACTATCCATGCCTGGGATGTGGCTTCTTGATTGGAGCAAGTAATTGCCTTCCCTAAAATGAAGTTTAGGCCAGCACAGATATTATAATGCATTATGATGAAGTATTAAAATAACTTACAGACGGGGCGCCTGGGTGGCTTAGTCGGTTAAGCGTCCGACTTTCGCTTAGGTCATGATCTCGCGGTTCGTGGGTTCGGGCCCCGCGTCAGGCTCTGTGCTGACTGCCAGCTCAGAGCCTGGAGCCTGTTTCAGTCTGTGACTCCCTCTCTCTCTGACCCTCCCCTGCTCACGCTGTCTCTCTCTCTCCTAGAAATAAATAAAAAACATTAAAAAAAATAATAAAATAACTTACAGACATCATGTTATCATCTTTTTTTTTAAGCCAGTGGGCTGGCTATTTACTCTCCAAATACCTGTTTTGCCTTCTTTTGTATTAATGGCTGTTCAGTTCCAAAACTCTATTAATTTCAACAGTCATTGGCTTCTTTTTTCTTTTGTCGAGATGCTATGTGTGTAATCAATTTGATTAACTCACTCTCAGGTGCTTCATACACATTTCATTGAGAAAATAAAGCCACCAGTAATTCTCTCATCTCCATCATCCTAATTTTCATCGTTCCTCCCTCTGGGTTACTGCCTACACTGAGTTGTTTCCTACTCCTGAGCTCTGAATCCTGTCCTCTCTTGTCTCTTCAAGATCTTCAGTAGTAAAATTGTCTCTCTCTCTCTCTCTCTCCTTCTCCTCTCCCTCTTTTTCTCTCCTAAAGTATCATTCCCCCTCCCCCCCCCCCGTCTTCTTTCGTGGATCAATAATCAATTTACAAAATGTGTTTTTTTAGTTCCCCAGTTTGGAAAAGCCCTCCCTTGGCTCCATGTCCTGAACTAGCATCTCTGTCATTTTCTTTCCTCTTTAATGGTAAAATAGCTAAAAGAAACATCTGCTTTCTGACTTTCAAGTCTCTCATCAATCCATTATTACAGGATGTCATTCCTTGCTACTTCACCAAAATCCCTCTTGGCAGAGTCGAAGACTTTCATATCACCAAATGCAACATTCACGTGTCTGTTCTCCTTTTCTGGACTTCTCAGTGGTACTCCACCTAGCTGACTACCCCCGCTTATGAAGTACTTTTTCTCTTGCTTCCAAAGTTCTACTCTCTCATAAATTCCCTATTTCCTCACAGGCCACTGGTTACTTTGTAACCCAGGTACTAATTTCACCTTACCTTACTGATGGTTTTCTTATAATGATAATACACCATAGATCTCTTTTGAGTAGTTTATATAATCTGGTAAACTAGTTAAAAACTAGTTTTAGTTAACTGAGAAACATTTGGATTTGGAACTCAAATGGCTACAATCTTACCAGTTTCATGAATTTTTCTCCTGATCCAAATCCTGAAGAAAAAATAGAATTTATCTTTGAAAGGTGAATTCAGTGAAATAGCTTCACATTTTGGTCCAAAACTTTGAGCTCCTTAATCTTGTCATACACAATTCCTCATATTCACTTGAGACTTGATTAGATTTTTTAAGATGAGAAATGTCATAAGTATATTCAAATACTGTTTTATTGTTCACCTATTTAAACACATTATTTTTTGTGTGGTTAGTAATTCTGTTTTGTAATCTAATTTTCATACTTTACAAACCCTTAGTTGGAACATAATATGCGGTTTTAAAGATAAAAGCTCATGGAAACAAGATTAGAAAAATTCTGTACGTAAACCTTGGCACAAACCAGATGTTAATTCTCATCAGGTTGGCACCAAGTATTTTTGCATAGTTGAGAAACTAAACAGAATTTTAGGTTACTTGTTGTGCTGATGCACTTTATTATTCAATTTGGAATTTTCATTTGTCTACATGTTATGTTGACAGGTTGTCTCAGAGATGGCCAACCTTATGAAGAAGGATCAGTAATTAAGGAAAACTGCAATTCCTGGTAATGAATTTAAGTGGCAAACAACTGAGTTCTACTGTATGTGTATGTTGTCTTGAAATACAAGGAGTATTGTGAAATTAAATAAATATTTAAATACAGATTGAATCATAAGTCCTAGGATATCACATATCTGTAGCTTTATATAAGCATATTTCATTTAAAGGAGTGTTGAGAAATCTAACCATAGATAAGTCTTTGAATGCCTTAATTTGTTGTTCATGACAGTGGCCTTTTTTATACAGCAGGCCTGCCTAGAATTTACCTTTTAATTATAAGCATTCTTCAGGCAAGATATGCTAGAGGCCAATAGTGTTTTCTTTGATCACAGTAACAATATATAAAAACAGGCTGCCTTGTAATGATGATCCCACAGAAAGTTTCCAAATACATATACACTGAATCTACTGTCTAAATTATCTTGTGTTTTCAAAATTCATTGATTTTGTGGTCATTTCATTCATTAACTGCCTAGGGTAGAAGTTAAGAGCATATTGAGTGGTAGCTAATGCATATGTTATTATTTTATTTTTGCCAAGAATCAAATAGGCATAAGGCTATCATTAGTTAAAAAAAAAAAGTTTTATACCTTAACAATGTGCAATTCTGGTTACTCATTTTATAAATGTACTCCATAGAGGCTAGGCCACTTCTGTAACTTTTGTATCTTTGCAGCACATGCTCAGGACAGCAATGGAAATGTTCCCAGCTCATATGCCTTGTTCAACCAGAACTAATTGAACGTGTCAATAAAGGAGACTATGGGTGAGAAAAATCTTGCTTTCTAGACTTGTTGGCAGGTCCAGTTACTTCTCAGGTTTCAAACAATGTATTTCCTATCATTGGCTTCTAAAAATGGTCATTATTTCAAAAGAAAGAGTGGGAGAGAAATGGGAAAAGAAATAGACATGTAAGATTGGAATGAATGTAGGTAAATCTTAAATAATTAAAAATTCAAACACAAAGAGAAATATAGAACTGGGTCTTAAATTGTCTTGGAAGGAGCAGTGTCATGGTGTGAGTGAGGGGAGCAGAGGAAGCTTTAGTTTGGATAAGTATTTAGGTAAAATTAGGAAGTAGGCAAAAAATTGACTTATTCTTATAAACCATATTTCTCTCTCGGCTGCTGCCCTGACCCAGCCAATCAACCTGGGAGAATCAGAACCTAAGAGGTCAATATTTAATCTTGATGATTCCCCAAATAACCAGTCCATCTAGACAATTTCACTGACATGACCTATGTAGCCTGTTTCACTTACGGTTGAATCACAAGACTGGTCGAGCCACTTCACTTTGCTAATAAACTAAACATAAGGCTCACTGACAACTTAAACCTAGGAAATAATGGTTTGATGCCCTCTGAAAGATTAATAAATTAGGTAGCTTCTCTGTTTACATAGAGGGAATTATGATGTCAGTGTTAACAACTGGTTTTTTTTACTCAGCTAAAAGGAAGAGAGATAGACTGGTAGCTGCCTCAGGATTTCTCCGTTGCCATTGGTCAAATCTCTATATTCCCTTGGTAACATTTCTCACACTTTGGGAAGGATTTCACATAAGAAGATCTATTATCAAGTAACTATAAAAATGATGAAATTTTGAAATATAATTTTAAAAATCAGAAGTGTCAATTGCTGCCCCGTATGAGATCATAGGATAGATATTTCCCAGCACAATGATGACACTGAATTTCAATGTACCCAAAATATTTTCTTGGAAGACATGAGATTTAGAAAGTTATATTTTTCTGATGTTATTACTCTTCAACCATGCTTAATTCCTGTGTGTGTACGTGTTTAATCAATATTTTAGGTGATAATACATTTTAAGTATTTCTAGGGAAGATATAATTTTCTGTGGCTAAGTGATACTTAAATCATTAAAGGAACATAAGAGCGTGTGTCATCATTAGAAATGATCTGAATCAGCTTCTTAAAATAATTCAAATACTTGACCTATTGAGCACGTATTTCCAAGAAGCCATCAGCAGCAGCTTGCCTCTCTACTGTCACAGAACCCATTGGGAACCACAGTCAAATGCAACATGGAAAACACACATAAGATATGGAAGCTGGTAGGAAGAAAATTCTTTTTCTTTCTATCATTTGTTCACTGTGAGATAACTCTAGGACAAGTTAGGAGGCATGACTTCCCTTTTGTACCAAACACAGGTGACCTTAAAAGGACAAAAAGTAAAGTACAACTGGAGTAAAAGGAAACATTCATTGCCCACAGAAAAAAAGTTGAGTAAAAGAGACAAGCTGTGAAGAAAAGGAGTAAAACTAAATTACCAGAGGAAAAAAAAGGCAAGGGGAGTCCTTGAATTTAAAAGTTCTGGCATTTGGGGTCACCTCACTGGCTCAGTTGGTTATGTGTCAGACTTTGTTTCAGATCATGATCTCATAGTTCATGAGTTTGAGCCCCATGTCGGGCTCTGTGCTGACAGTTCTGAGCCTGAAGCCTGCTTTGGATTCTGTGTCTGTCTCCTTTTCTCTACCCCTCCCCCGCTCATTCTCTCAAAAATATATAAATATTTTTTAAAAATTCTGGCACTCAGATTTTTTCTATTCCTGATGTTCAAATTGTTTCCATGTGTGAAAAGAGACTCCTGTCTTTCAACACTTACTAAATGGTTTTTAAATAGCCTACCTGCAAATATATACTCCCTTTGCTTTTCTCATCTTGGTGGAGTTTTAGATCCAAGTCTTTATTCATTCCACATAAGCTCCTTCAGTGCATATTTATTCCCTGTGTTATATTTTTAATGCAATCCATTAATATTAGCAAAACATGTGTTTCTCTTGGGGCACTGCTATTGATATAAATAATTTCTGTCTTACAAGAATTTAGTCTAGCTGAGGAGTCAACATGTTATCAGTTTGTGAAAGGATTCCTAGTGATAGGGCGGTATTTAAGTGCCAAATTAGTAGCAGGAGTAATAATCAGCAAGTTAGTGGAACAAAGGGAGATAGATAACTGTTTCAATTACCTGATGTTGTGCAGCAAACCACTCCAGGATTTAACAGCTTAAAACCATGAGCTTTTCATTTGTTCACTTCAGCAACGTGGGCTGGACTTCGCTGAGGCTCTTCTCCTGATCTCTGCTGGGGTTATTCGTATGTCTATAGACATCTGGAGCCTCAACTGGGGCCCAGTTGTCAAAGGTGGACTCATTCACATGCCTGGTGGTTGGTGCTGGCTGTTGGGGGGCCTGTATGTCTCTCGTAGGCCAGCCTTAGCCTCTCTGCATACAGGGTTCAAATGGGGCACGAGAGGAAGCTGAGTCTCTTCAGACCTAAGCCTGCAAGTTGTGCAGCATCAACCCTCTTGCCCTCTGTTGGGCACAGCCTGTCCCTCCGCCTGCCCACATTCAAAGGCTGGGGAAATAGATTCCACGTCTTGGTGCAAACAGCCACAAATAATTTGTGGCCCTTTATAATCTTCCACATCTCTAAACTTGATTTTTTTTTTATGAACTGAAAATCTAGTTTATTGGATAAGTTGGCTTTGATTTTTCAATGATTTCTCAAATCAACATACCCCAAACCAAAAGGGTTTACCACTTCCACCTGTTGTTGGTGACCAGCTTTCCCCTCTGCCTTATCAGCCAAGCCAGAAAAATCAGAAATTAGTTTGATTCTTTTTTCCTCTTCACTCTCAGTCAGTAGTCTCTCATAATTCCCACATTCACGGTTTCTTTTGGGTATTTATACTCTCTACCTGTCTGCTATATTCTAGTGTATTTTTTTATGTAGCTAAATTTTTTAAAGTTTATTTATTTTGAGAGAGCAAGAGAGAGAGCACGAGGAGGCTCCTTGCTATCAGTGCAGAGCCCAACGTGGGGCTCAAATCCATGAACTGTGAGATCATCACCCGAGCCAAAATCAAGAGTTGAATATTTAACTGAATGAGCCACCCAAGCTCCCCTTTAGTGCAATTCTTTATCAAGCCTCATTTGAGATGACCTGATTTTTCTGTTTCTAGTCTGATAAAACTGAAACCAATCCTTCATACTTTCATGGTTATCCCTCTAAATCAAAGCTTTGATTCTGCTATTCACATTTAAAAAAAATATCAGTGATACTCCATTGCTTGTAGAATATCATTATGCCCCTTGGCAAAAGTAACACTCTGGCCCAAATACTGCTTTACTATCTTATTTTTTACACTCTTCCCCATTTCTGTCTCCCTAGGCCCTTTTATAGGTTTAGCATTGAATTAACTGATCTTCCCTAAATGTGCTACCCAGTTTCAAACCTGTATACTTTGCTCCTGAGTTGCTTTTTTTTTTTTTTAAAGAATAAATGTTCTCTTCTTTGACATCTGCCCACCGAACTCATTCTTATCCTTCCAGACTGAGCATCAAGTCACTTTTTGTAAATAAAAAAAATTATACCAATTCCTTCAGGCAGAGTTGTATTTGAATCCTCTACTCTGATCATACCTTGACCTACTGCTAATAAATGACACATACTGAAGTCATTTCTATCTTTGCAGTCTTTTTAGGGTCTGAGCTCCTGGAGAGAAATTTACTTATTACTAAGCTTTAAGAGAGAATAAGATAAATTAAGAATGTTCAGTAAATGCTAAATTGGACTGAAGGGAAAGTTGTGAGTCTATCAAATAGGTTGGAATAGAATAGTAGTCTTTTTACACTGTTTTGAGTATAAGTCATAGTAAGATGTACATTTAACTTTGTGATTTGACATACACACATATGCACATGCATACCTGTACAAATAAATGCTATATACAAACACCTACATATATAAAAACAGTACTTACTCTCACTATATGCAATAAACTCTAAATCTTCCTATTATGTCTCTTGTATTTTATTTTTTAATTCTATTTTTTTAAATTGCTCACTAAATTGAATAATTAATTAAATGACCAAAAGTGTATCTGAATATTTGGGAACTACCAGTTGTAAGGCACCAAAAACATACTTTACTGATGTCATGATTTTGCCTATGGCTGTTCTTAATAGTCTCTTTAAAGTGGGGCAATATCTAACATAGTCAGATGTTTCCTTGGGTGATGGAGACTGCACTCTAAAATTGTGGCTTACCAACTGTCCATAGGCTAATGAATAGGTAAAGAAAATGTGATACGTATATACAATGGAATACCACCATCAAAAAGAATGAAATCTTGCCATTTGCAACAGCATGGATGGAGCTAGAGTATTATGCCAGGCAAAAATAAGTAAGTTAGAGAAAGACAGATACCATATCATTTCACTCATATCTGGAGTTTAAGAGACAAAACAGATGAACATATGGGGAGGGAGGCAAAAAAAAGAGAGAGGGGAACAAACTATAAAAGACTCTTAATGAAAGAGAAGAAACAGGATTGACAGAAGGAGAGGGTTGGTAGATGAGCTAAATGGGTGACGGGCATTAAGGAGGGCACTTGCGATGAGCACTGGGTGTAAAATGTAAGTAATGAGTCATTAAATCCTACTCCTGAAACCAATATTATACAATATGTTGGCTATAATCTAAATAAAAATTGGAAAAAATAAAAAATAAATAAGCTTGTGGCTCAAAGTTGCTTAAGGTTTTATGAAGTAACAGATTTTATTTTAAAGAAGCATGAACTTGCTAGACATATTCTTGAAAATTGAGTTGTACTTTCCATCATTCATGATAGCCTATCACATTATAAGCAACTTTGGTAACTAACACAATAAAATTGAATTTAGTTTGATTTAAGTACTGAAAATATATTGTCCTCAAGTGGTAAATAATTCAAACAAGCAATGATTAAATTGCTATCATCGTTCTTATGTCCTTTCATCCTTTAAGAAATTTTTTGTTGAGAGGCACCTAGGTGGCTCAGTTGGTTAAGCAGCCAACTTTGGCTCAGGTCCTGACCTCACAGTTCATGAGTTTGGCTCTGCACAGGGCTCTGTGCTGACAGCTCAGAGCCTAGACCCTGCTTTGGATTCTGTGTCTCCCTCTTTCTCTGTCCCTCCCCTGCTCATGCTCTGTCTCTTTCTCTCTTAGAAAATAAAAATAAAAAAATTTTTAAAAAGAAATTTTTTGAATTTAAATTTCATTGTTAGATTTTGAAAACAAAGCTTCTTTTCCTACAAAAGGGCACAAACTAAAAATATAAGTACTTTCTGCTACCTAATTTCACATCAATTGAATTTATATCTTCATTAATAATAACTAAGATTATTGGGCACTTATACAAATTAATTCTTCAATATATGATAGAATATTTCAGTGTTTAAACAAAATATTAATAAAATTAATCAGCACTGATGTATATTTTTAAGTATAACTATTTTAGCCTCAAGTTTTCATGGATACTTCCTTTTACATGTAAAAGGAAATTATTTTTAAACATAAAGTAAGTATAAAACAATTACCCTGTATAACCTATAACTACATTTCTGTACATACAAGCCTCTTTCTTTATTTTAATGCTTATTTATTTATTTTGAGAGAGAGGGGATGGTGACCAAGAGAAAGAGAGAATCCTAAGCAGGCTCCATGGCGCCAGCACAGAGCTTGATCTGATCCCATGAACGGCCAAATCCTGACCTGAGCCGAAATCAAGAGTTAGAAGCCTAACTGACTGAGCCACCCAGGCACCCTTCAAATTTCTTTCTAAAATTCACTTTATGACATTTAAGTGAAAATGTATATGTTGTCCTTTTTGCCTCTTAATACCCTATAATATGTAAATATTCATATTCTTAAATTTAGCATATATTGACATAGCCTTAGGTTCCTCATATAAGTTATTAAAATCATTGATATAGACCTAATTTAAGAAGTGTCTCATATGTTTTACTATAAGGGAAGGCAATAATACATTCTTTATATAAGGAATATCTAGCTTACAGTAATCGTTCTGATTTTGTATCATTTCAAAAACATAAACAAACATGTATTTATAAAAGTGCTATTACATAACCTGTACCAATTTTTCTCTTTCATTTGGAAGGCAGATGGACAGCCCAGAACTACAGCCAATTCTGGGGAATGACTTTAGAAGAAGGCTTTAAGTACCGTCTTGGCACCCTGCCACCCAGTCCCACACTTCTGAGTATGAATGAAGTGACAGTAAGTGTTCTCTTTGACTCAAGTATGTGTGTGTTCATATAGGCATGTTTGTATGTGCATTTAAAGATTTTTTAAATGACTAAAATCATGAGTTTTTTGAGTTATAATTTTGTCATATAAATAGAAATCTTTACCAAAATGGTTGTTACCTTTCATGACAAATTTCATGTGAACTCTGAGCATTGACCAATGTCTAACAGAGAATATCTTCTGCCTTCAAGAACGATCATGTATTCATTTACACACTAATGATTTCATAGAATTTTGTATTTCTGATTATTGGTCATTGAGCGACCCAACGCTCAAGCAAGTAATTAGTTGTCCATATTTTTCTTAAGTAAACACAGTTAGCTTTTTAATTCATCAATACAGAGTTTTGCTGTCTTTGGGCTAGTCATTATCACATGAGGCTAAGGTAAATGGCAGTAACTGCAGACATGTATGCTATGGTAATTTGTAAAGGTTTATCCTCAAAATTTCCATTACAGGAGCACCTTCAAATTTTGCTGGATGACCTTGCAAACTGTTTCATGTAATTGCTGGGCTTACTACACTCTTACACTCTGCACTATTGTATAGGCTTTCCCTTTCATTTTTAAGAGATGTTATTATCTGATAATAGGTATCTTGTATAAGAGGCTCCTATCTCTGCAGTATCACAGACCTCTAACTCACAGAGTGGCAGATTGACCACCAGCTGTTTGTGTCAGGCACACATACTCCCAGTTGAGACGTTGACTGTATTCAAGGCCTTGTACAAATGCCCAGGGCTGAGGGGTGCTCCCAGGTGGCTAGAGAGCATCCTTTTTTCTCTGCAGCACTGGCTTCAGGTCCTGGCTGCCCGGAAGCTCTCAGTGTCTCAGGAGCGAGCAGGGCTGTTGTTTGCCATTGAACAAGGTGTAAATCCACAGGTTTCTCATGAAGCATTTAATGAACTTTGCTTTCAAGACATGTGGTCCCCTGAGTAATTATATTAATTCAAGTTCCAGGAGACAGTTCTGCCAAATTATAACTAATATCAGAAAAGATTACAATAGCCAACATGTATTGAGTAGCCATGTGTTAAACTCTCATATAAACACTTTCATACATTATGTCATCTAATTCTCTCAGCAGCTTAATGTAGTGGGTACTATGATTATCTACATTTTTTTTTGTTTTCTGTTGTTTTTTTTAATTTTTCTTAAATGTTTATATTTGAGAGACAGAGCACAAGTGGGGTGGGGCAGAGAGAGAACAAGAGACAGAGAATCCAAAGCAGGCTCCAGACTCTGAGCTGTCAGCACAGAGCCCCATGTGGGGCTCCATC
The DNA here is from genome assembly GCF_003009895.1 of Hyaena hyaena. Taxonomy (NCBI): domain Eukaryota; kingdom Metazoa; phylum Chordata; class Mammalia; order Carnivora; family Hyaenidae; genus Hyaena; species Hyaena hyaena. The sequence goes on along the minus strand of NW_024081679.1, from coordinate 593,896 downwards.
CCACCAACCGTGAGATCATGACCTAAGCCGAAGGCAGACACTTTAACTGACTGAGCCACCCACGTGACCTGTTTTTTTTTTTTTGTATTTATTTATTTTTGGCAGAAAGAGCATGGGCAGCAGAGGGGCAAAAAGAGAAAAGGAGACAGAATCTGAAGCAGACTCCAAGCTCTGAGCTGTCAGCACAGAGCCTGACGCAAGGCTCGAATTCCCATACCAAGAGATGATGACCTGAGCTGAAGTCCAACACTAAACCTACCAAGCCACCCAGGCACCCCCTATCTACATCTTAAAGACAAGTAAAGTGAGGTTGAGAGAGGTTAAATCACACTGAGACTGGCAGCAGTAAAAAGGCACCACAGAATTACTTAAATTTCAGGGACAGGCCATCTTAAAATATCTGAGCCCCCAAATAATCCCTTAGCATTCCAGTAGAATCAGTTAGATTTGACCAGCTCAGGTTCAAAATAGCAAAAAGCAGAGCTAACTTGATGAAATGATTAGCTGTAGAGAAACTTTTAGATCTTTCCTAGAACCAGTAAGATACAAAATCTTTAGAGCTGTGGCTCAGATTCATGGTTTTTAGTGACCTAATTCTATGATCAATTGGAAGCGTTACTTTTTTTTTTTTTTTTGGTTGCCTTTTTTTTTTAATTTATCCCTATCTGCAAAAAAAAAAAAAAAAAAAGAGAGAGAGAGAGAGGCAGTATATTTAATGAAGAATAAATTCATTCCCTTTATAGGATTATTTTATCCCTTGCTTTTATTAAGTGCCTCAGGTAGTCAAAGAGTCATTTGGGTGTCTATATACATTTTCTCTGGATTATTTCTAACATTTCCTTTTTAAGGTTTAATTTTTGCAACTTGGACTGTTTTTTATTCTAGAGAACATGAGGTGCATTTCTTTCCCAAGTTGCCACTCACCACAGTATAGAAAAGGAAATCCAATTCTAATTCATTTATTGGCTGCTGGGGATTTATTTGCATAAAAGTTGTGGAGATATTTAAATGAAAATTCTTAATGATTAGTACTTTGGGAGAATTAAAATTGCCCAATGCTATGAATTAATGGAACACAGTTGCCAGCTTATTCCAGGAAAGCAATAAGGAAAATCTGGCTGATGTAAGACTTCCATTACCCACTCATGAGGTAAGGCAAGGAAATAGCTTCTTATTTTTAGGGCATGGTAGCTTGAGGACTGAGGGCCTTTCAAAAAGTTTCCAAGCGTTGGAGGTGTCCTAATATATGGAGATGGAAGAAAATCAGAAATGTAACAAGTACTCATAGGAAGTGAGCTGAGTGGAACTGGTTGCTAGAGAAAGGCTACAAAATAGATCAATTCTCAGCCTGGCTACTACATAGAAAATACTGTACAATGAAATGGAATTCTTTTCTTTGTGGAGACGCTTGTGAATAGCTCCTCATCCCCTACCTTTCCAAACATTTTTTAAATGCTATTTTCAACAGGATGGTCTATGGGTAGAGATAGAATAGTCAGTTGCCAACAGTGGCAATGATTTTACTAAGAAATTCCACTGCATCTCCACCCCCAAAACTTCTTCCTTTTCTTGACAATTTTACCTGAATGAGAGTTGGGGTTTATAAAATTCTTTTTCCAGGGTGGGGAAGGTAAGTCATGAGTCATTCCTGGTTTCTCAGAAGGCTCTTCTCTTCCTTGGCTGGGTTCCTGGTTTCATTCACTATTCCCATAATATGTCTGCTGAGCATGAGTTAGGGAAATATCAATAGGCATTGTGCAGAGTTCCATGATCACAGAGATATGAAAAAATGTGTTTAATGTGTAGGAGCTTGTTCAGTTCAAATGAATATGTGTAGAGTGTGGTTAGTAGCAAAGAAGGATAAAAAGATGTTGAGAGTGGAGGATTGGAAAAAAGTTAACTTCAGGGTTTGGTGGAGCCCTTCCTTGATGGCAATCTTAAATGAGGACAGACAAAAGAAACCATAAACTTACTGTGTTCTCTGGGTACAAGCAGATTAGATGGGAAAAAGTGAAAAAGGGAAAGAAAGAAGACTGTTCAGACCATTCAACTCCTTGGTGTTTAGAAAGACTTCACCCACATTAGAATTAATTATGTCTGGGGTCAGGTCAACAAAAGCCGGCTGGTGAATGCATGCATATGTTGATTTTTTTCTTGAAGGTTGTCTTAGATTGGTATTGTTTGAAGCAATGCCTTGATTGAACAGTTCTATTCTTAATTGTTCTACACTAAAAATGTTATGAATGATTAGATGAATCAACCATTCTTGGCAGTCCATTGGAGCTTTGTATGTTGTATCAATAGATTCATAATGCAACTGATTGAGAGCTGGTCATCAGAAGGACTGTAGCTCCCCACAAGAAATTCAAATTCTTTCCATTGAGTCTTTTGTCCCCTTGTAGCATAAAACAGGCTATGACACAGTTTGACACTTATTTTAATATTTCTCGACATTTGTTCCATGAACCACCTGTCTTTTGAGATTGGGAGTAAAAATGTCCCATCTGGGGGCATGTGGGTGGCTCAGTCGGTTGAGCATCTGACTCTTGATCTTGGCTCAGGTCATGATCTCGTGGTTTGTGAAGTTCCAGCCCTGCACTGTCAATTCAGAGCCTGTTTGGGATTCTCTCTCTCTGCCCTTCCCCACCTCTTTCTCTCTCAAAATAAATAAATAAATAAAATAAATTAAAAGATGTCTCATCTGTGGTCAAATAAATTTGTGAAATTGTATATTATATTTTCCTTCTGAAAATTCACACTAGAGCAGAAGTACATTTAGGGATAAATTATAACTTTCTCAGTGTGTCAGAAAGAAAACTGTGGAGACAACCAATTAGGACTGCATGCAAAATGCATTGGCTGAGGTCTTTTGAGCCAGCAGAAGCATCACAGTTGAAGTCTTTTAATAGATGTGGAAGCCAGTGTGTTTACCCATGTGGGCACCATTCCATATACCAACCATAATGAACATGAGCTCTGGAGCCAGTGTACTTGGGTCTCAATCTGGCTCCTTCACTTATGCCTCCGTTGTCTCCTCTTTGAAATAATGATAGCAGTACTACCTTGCTCATGGGGTTGTAAGAAACCATGAAATGCTGAAAGAGAAGTGCTTATTATATACTATATTATGTATATGACAGAAATATTACTATATATTGTATAAAATTGTTCTTTCTCCCTTGGTTTAACCATGGGAGAATAGCAGGATCAATTCCATAAGAACAAAATTATACAAAGCTTGGAGATTTTTGTTTCGTAAAGAAAGGTGTCATTCTGGAAATATTGGCTCTGTTGGAGTTTACATATTTCTGGTGAACCTGAAAATTCTACTATGCTCCTAAATCAAATCAAATCAAGTCAAATCAAATCAAATATAATATAATCTGCTCTAATCTAATCAGCATCTTTGTACCTGATTGTTTTCCTAGACATAATATTCAAGTGCTTTTGAATTTGGGAGATAACTTCAAGAAGCTTTGCTGCATTATATTCTGTTATAAATATTACAAATATTTTGAATTAAAAATACTATTTTTAGGCAGATGGAGAAATTGAGAGTTCATTTCTATACTTGGCTCAGTTCAAACAATTTTTAAAATAGTTTTGTTGTTGTTGATTCCCTAGGTAGAACAATAAAGTTAACCAAGTTATAATAGATGTTTAAAAAAATTTTTTTTGGTGAACTTTATATTTTCCTAGTATAACATGTTTTCTCAGTCACCCAATATAAATGATTTTGGTGTGTTTTCGTTGACATTACTAATAAAGGAAAAATAATGTCTTTATGTTTTGTTAGAAGTTAAAAGTAAAATAATATTTTATATAAGTAAAACAATGTTTTATATAATAACTATTAAATCTACCAATCACTGAAAAGAGAAATGAAAATTTATCTAATCATCAGGATACCTGATCATTCTAGGTAACACACAGTATTAACTGACTGGATTTATTTCTCTAAGTCATTAGTTATAACAAGAGAAATTTGTTTTTTCCTGTCTGAAATATATTCAAAAACAGCAAGTACTGAGGGAAGAGAAGTACCTTTGGAAAAAATCAAAGTGAATATTACCAAGTGTAGCTTTTAACCTTTCACAGGCTATTGAAAATTTTAATTTGATTAAAAATAATTTACCTGATTCCAGAAGTGTTTGTCACCTGTGTGAACAGAAGCCTCTGTGGAGAACCAAATACTATCTAGAAACATGAAAGACACAGTTACATGGTTTTGTTCTTTCCATAATACTAAACAAAAATGACCATTTTCCCCATAAAAATGATGTTTAGCTGCCACATTCATGAATATAGGCATCAGGCTTGAATAATAACTACAAAATGCAGAAGAGGGGCACGGCCAAATGTTGTGGTCGAGTCTAAGTGTATATTTTCCTCAGTTCATCGCAGAATCTTCTCATCTATGTAGGTAAAGAGCCAGGGACAGATTAGGATGCCAGTTCTTGCTGTCTCCAAATTAAGAGTTTTTAAAATTCCAAGAGCATCAAGGCGTGTGCTAGTATCTCTATCCTTTCCTTCCTTCTCAGAACGGAACCCCACAGTCTTCGAGAAACTTTAGAAAATGCACACCCTGCCTTCCTCCTTATTCAGCTGCACTTGTGGCAGAACGCATGTCTTATCTCTCAAGTCAGTTTTTAAGTTTTCAGTTCTCAGTTTTATTTTTCTGTGCTACTTACAATCTGGTGCATAACGCTGTGATATAATTGAACATGACTCGAACAACACTGTGAGGCTGAATTGATCACTGCAAGGCAAATCTCCAAAAAGAAATGTGAAAATTTATTTTTCCCTCCTTGTGAATAAATATTTGGGGCTGTTACAAAGTAGATTCTTGAGGTGATTTGGTGTGTTGATAGAGCAAGCACCAGCTCTCTGGGTTACCCCAAACCTGAGTTATTGGGTCTATTCTGTGCTTCTTCCCAGAGCATGTTTCCTCTGCTTCATAAGCAAAATGATATGAAATAAAATGAAATAAATACTTTGAATTGGGTCATGGAAATTTAAAATCATGAATGTTATTTCCATTTCCTAGAGTTTCACAACACTTAGGTAGCTTGTAAAAAAAAAGTATTGTAATGGGGAAAAAATCTATTTAATTTTCAAAACCAGTGTTTCTCAGAACTGTTGGATTAATCAACTCCTTCTTTTGTAATTATCTATTACAATTCCCCATAATTAGTATTCTAAGAAACTCATTTTTGAAGATGTTATAGTTCATCAATTTCTAGATGCTTATTTTCTTCACTTTTTTTGCACCTCTGAAATTGGGATGCTTCTTATATTTGATGATGTCCTGGGTTCAGTGAAATATGGGACTGTCCTGGCAATTTTAATGTCACTTGTGTGTGCTATTCTAATTATGATTAAAGGCATCTGAGAGTGACAAAAATTCAAAAGGATAGTGGCTTAAATTTCATAGAAATTGATCTATCAGCAGCAAATCTGAAAATGGGTGGTCTTCCTCTAGAATTGCACTCTAGTGGTGTTGGGTACTCAGACTTTTTCTTTCTTGTTATTCTGTTTTCCACAGTCTCTATATCCAAGGTCATGTAATCATTCAGGAAGGCTGCCCCATGTCTCTCTGTACCCTAATTCCTGCTAGCAGGAAAATAAAAAAGATTGATAAAAAGGAAGAAAAGTGAAGTGTCATTTATCTCTGAAAGTTCTCAGAAACTGCTGATGACACTTCAGCTTATATCGCATTAGGACAGAACCTAGTAAGGGACCATGCCTAGGAGCCAATGGAGCTAGGGAATGCAGTCCTTTTTCTGAGCTGCATGTGATGAGCTAAAACTGTTATTTCTTTTTTTTTTAAAATTTTAATGTTTATTTTTGAGAGAGAGAGACAGAGTCAGAGCATGAGCAAGACAGAGGCAGAGAGAGAGGGAGACACAGAATCCGAAGCAGGCTTCAGGCTTTGCCTCATATGAGGCTTGAACCCACAGATGTGAGATCATGACCTGAGCCGAAGTTGGGCACTTAACTGACTGAACCATCCAGGCTCCCCTAAAGTTGTTATTTCTATGAATATAGGGAATCCTATGGAAAGGGGGAGGATTGGAGAACTAGCACTACCTGATGTAGTGTGATCATGGAATACTGATATTTATAACTAGATCACTAAACAAATTACTCTATAAATAGAAACTAGAGAAATCTCCAACTTAATTCTTCCAGAGTTAAAGAATGAAGACAAATATTGTTGAAGTTGAAAAACTCATTTTGCTGTTAGCAACCAGAAAATTAGCCCTATCCTCTCCAACATCAAATAGTTTTAGAGGAAATTTCTTGGTATTCATGGCCTTGGATTGTGAAGGTCAGAACAGAATGATATTCTCTGTTGCCTTTGATTCTCAGGTCACTCTGATTATCCAAATTTAAGTGGAGGAAAGTGCAGCCAGAGATAGAGGCAGTTACTCCCATAGTGGATATTGTGGAGATATGGGCTCTTAGTAAGAATGTCCAGAATGTCCAGAATTTGACCAGAGTCTTCTCAAGCTGCTCTGTGATTATGTTTGTATTATTCTTTCAGATATTTTGATTAAATTAAATGCAGAAAATACTGTAAAAAATTCTCCAGTGTTCACCATTGCATTTAACTTTTATATTTACTCACAAGATCTTTAATCTCGAACCTTAAATAGATATATTGAAGCAGGGAGACTGTTCAAATTTAACTTCAAATTTGACTCATGTTACTTTGGGAAAATAGCTAGATTATGACTGAAGCTTTTTCATCATTGCAGTTAAAATATTTAAAAATGCCCATATGCAATAGTGCATATATTTTTAAAAATAAATTTCTTATTTAAGCCACTGTCACTTTGAGATTTCTGTCGTTCTTAGCTGATATTCTTGATTCTTTTGCTTTATTAACATCCTTTAACCAAAAATTAGCATTTGTTGAAGCCCAGCATCTATCACAAATTCCTTAACGCTATTATTCTGTGATGCCTACTTTAGTTTATAAGCCCTTAAAAACAACTTTTGCATTACAGAGACATGCAGTAGTCATGGAATAATGGGATATAAAATTTGTTCTTTGTTTATTATATCAGATTATCTGATATCATAAGGCAAATAAAACTGCAAGATAGTATGTGCTTGTTGATTTTCAAAGCCTACGGGCTTATTCTTTGGCAAACCAATCTGAAATAAGTGATAAAAATTCTGAAAGATCCAATAGGTGAGCTTTATGAATTGGATCTGGCTTAGTGGGTTGGTAAATATATCTTCAAGTAAAATGTTATTTTGTTTGTTATTTCTCTATTGCCTTATCTTATTGAGGAAGATTGACCTTTAGTATTTTCTTAAAATTTTATTCAAATCCAAGGTACTTAACATATTGTGTAATAACGGTTTCAAGAGTAGAATTTAGTGATTCATCACCTATGTTCATCTGTTTTGTTTCTTTTCTTTTTAAAAAATATTTAATGTTTGTTTATTTATTTTGAGTGAGTGAGCACAAGCAGGGGTGGCGCAAGGTGGGGGCGACAGAGAGAGACTCCCAAGTAGGCTCCATGCTGGTAGCATAGAGCCTGACACGGGGCTTGAACTCCAAACCATGAGATTATGACCTGAACTGAAACCAAGAGTTGGACGCTTAATGGACTGAGCCCATGTTCATCTATTTTGTTTCTTAAATTCCACATATGAGTGAAATCATGAGATATTTCTCTTTCTCTGGCCTATTTTGCTTAGTATAATACATTCTAGTTCCGTTCATGTTGTTGCAAATGGGAAGATTTCATTCTTTATGGTTGCCGCATGCACATATATGACACACCTTCTTCATTCATCGGTCAGTGGACATTTGGACTCTTTCCATACTGGCTATTTTTGATAGTGCTGCTATAAACATCAGAGTGCATGTGCCCCTTCAAATCAGCATTTTTTTTATCCTTTGAATAAATCCCTAGTGGTGCATTGCTGGGTCATAGGGTAGTTTTATTTTTAATATTTTGAGGAACCTCCATACTGTTCTCCAGAGGGGCTGTACCAGTTTGCATTCCCACCAACAGTGCAAAAGTGCTCCCCTTTCTCTGCATCCTTGCCAACATCTGTTGTTTCCTGAGTTGTTAATTTTAGCCATTCCACACAGGTGCAAGGTAGTATCTCAGGGTGGTTTTGATTTGTATTTCCCTGATGATGAGTAATGTTGAGCATCTTTTTGTGTGTCTGTTAGCCACCTGGTTGTCTTTGGAAAAGTGTTCATGTCTTTTGCCCATTTTTTCACTGAATTATTTGTTTTTTTGGGTGTTGAATTTGATAATTTCTCTATAGATTTTAGACATTAACCCTTTATCTGATATATCATTTGTGTTTTCCCCCATTCTTTTGGTTGCCTTTTAGTTTTGTTGATTGTTTCCTTTGCTGTGCAGAAGGTTTTATCTTGATGAAGTTCCAATAGGTCATTTTTGGTTTTGTTTCCCTTGCTTTGGAGACATGTCTAGTAAGAAGTTGCTGTGGCCAAGGTCAAAGAGGTTGTTGCCTAGTTCTTCTCTAGGATTTTCATGGCTTTCTGTCTCACACTTAATTCTCTCATTCATTTTGAGCTTATTTTTATGTATGGTATAAGAAAGTGGTCCAGGTTCATTCTTCTGCATGCCATTGTCCAGTTTTCCCAACACCATTTGCTGAAGAGATTGTCTTTTTTCCTTTGGATATTCTTTCCTGCTTTGTCAAAGATTAGTTGGCTGTATGTTTGTGGCTCCAGTTCTGGTTTCTCTATTCTGTTCCATTGATCTGAGAATCTGTTTTTGTGCCAGTCCCATACTATCTTGATGATTACAGTTTTGTAATTCAGCATGAAGTCTAGAATTTTGATGCTTACAGCTTTGGTGTTCTTGTTAAGATTACTTTGCCTTTTTGGGGTCTTTTCTGAGTCCATATAAATTTTAGAATTGTTTGTTCTAGCTCTGTGAAGAATGCGGGTGTCATTTTGATAGAGGTTGCATTAAATGTATAGATTCCTTTGGTTGTATAAACATTTTAACAATATTTGTTCTTCCAATTCATGAACATGGAATACTTTTCCATTTCTTTGTGTCTTCTTCAATTTCTTTCATAAGCTTTCTATAATTTGCAGGGTACGGCTCTTTTATCTCTTTGGTTAGTTTATTCCTAGGTATTTAATAATTTTTGGTACAATTGTGAATTGGATTGATTCCTTGATTTTCTTTTTAAAAATGTTTTTAATGTTTTATTTATTTTTGAGCGAGAGAGAGAGACATTGTGAGCAGGGGAGGGTCGAGAGAGAGGGAGACACAGAATCTGAAGCAGGCTCCAGGCTCTGAGATGTCAGCACAGATCCCGACTCGGGGCTCCAACCCATGAACCGTGAAATCATGACCTGAGCCGAAGTCAGATGCATAACTGACTGACTGAGCCACCCAAGTGCCCCTGATTCTTTGATTTTCTACTGCTTCATTATTGATGTACAGAAATGCAACCAATATGTATGCATTGATTTTGTATCCTGTGATTTTGCTGAATTTATGTATCAGTTCTAGCAGTATTTCGGTGGGGTCTTTTTGGATTTTCTATGTAGAGTATCGTGTCATCTGCAAAGAGTGAAAGTTTGATTACTTCCTTGATGATTTGGATGCCTTTTATTTCTTTTTGTTGTCTGATTGCTAAGTCCAGGACTTCCAACACTCATTTGAACAACAGTGGTAAGAGTGGACGTCCCTGTCATGTTCCTGACCTATCAGGAACCTCCCAGTTTTTCCCCATTAAGGATGATATTATCTGAGGGCCTTTTGTATATGGCCTTTCTGATCTTGAGGTATATTCCTTCTTTCCTTACTTTCTTGAGTATTTTTATCAAGAAAGGATGCTGTATTTTGTCAAATGTTTTTTCTGCTTCTATTGAGAGATAATGTGGTTCTTATCCTTTCTTTTATAGAATGCGATGTATCACATTGATTAATTTGTTGATATTGAATATTAAATCACCCCTGCAGCCCAGGAATAAATCCCACTTGATTGTGGTGAATAATTCTTTTAATGTATTGTTGGCTTTTATTTGCTAGTATCTTGGTGAGAATTTCTCCATCTATGTGCATCAGGGAAATTAATCTGTAATTTTCCTTTTTAGTGAGGTCTTTGGCTGGTTTTGGAATCAAAGTAATGCCTGTCTCATAGGATGAGTTTGGAAGTTTTCCTTCCTTTTATACTTTTTTGGAACATCTGCAAATGAATAAGTTTTAACTCTTTTTAAAATGCTTGGTAGAATTCCCCTGGAAAGCTTATCAAGCCCTGAACTCTTGTTTGTTGGGAGATTTTTGATAACTGATTCAATTTCTTTATTGATTATGTGTCTCTTCAAATTTTCTACTTCTTCCTGTTTCAATTTTAGAAGTTTATGTGTTTCTAGGGATTTTCCATTTCTTCCAGATTGCCCAATTTGTTGTCATATAGTTGCTCCTAATATTCTCTTTTTACTGTTTGTATTTCTTTGGTGTTGGTTGTGATTTCTCTTTTTCATTTGTGATTTTATTTATTTGTGTCCTTTCCTTTTCCTTCTTTATCAGTCTGGCTAGGGGTTATCAATTTTGTTAATTCTTTCAATGAACCAGCTTCTAGTGTTATTGATCTGTCCTTTGTTTTTTTGTTTTGTTTGTTTGTTTTCCCAATACAATTGAATACTGCTGTAATCATTATTATGTCCCTTCTTAATCTGGTTTTGAGCTTTATTTGCTATTGTTTTACCAGCTCCATTAGGTGTAAGGTTAGATTGTGTACTTGAGACATTTCTTCCTTCTTTAGGAAGGCCTGGATTGCTATGTACTTCCCTCTTATGACTGCCTTTGATTCACCCCAGTGGTTTGGACTGCCGTGTTTTCATTTTCATTTGCATCCATGTACTTTTTAATTCCCTCTTTAATTTCTTGGTGAACACATTCATTCTTTAGTAGGATGTTCTTTAATCTCTAAGTATTCATGGTCTTTCCATTTTTTTTTTCTTGTGATTGATTTCAAGTTTCATAGCATTGTGGTCTGAAAATATGCATGATCTTGATCTTTCTTGTGCTTGTTGAGGACTGATTTATGACCCAGTATGTGATCTTTTCTGGAGAATGTTTAGTGCATTTGAGAAGAATGTGCATTCTGCTGCTTTAGGATGAAATGTTCTGAATATATCTGTTAAATCCATTTGGTCCAGTGTGTCATTCAAAGCTATTATTTCCTGGTTGACTTTCTGCCTATGTGATACATCCATTGCTGTAAGTGAAGTGTTGAAGTCCCCTACTATTATGTTATTATTGTCAGTGAGTTTCTTTATGTTTGTGATTAATTGATTTTTATATTTGGGCATTTCAAGTTGGGTGCATAAATATTTATAATTGTTAGATCTTCTTGGTGGGTAGACCTCTTAATTATGATATAATGTCCTTCGTCATCTTTTGTTACAGTCTTTGTTTTAAAATCTAGTTTTTCTGATATAAGTATGGCTACTCCAGCTTTCTTTTGACTTCCATTAGCATGATAGATGGCTCTCTATCCCCTTAATTTCAATCTGCAGATGTCTTTATGTCTAAAATAAGTCTCTTGCAGGTAGCATATAGATGGATCTTTATTTTTTTTAATCCATGCTGATATCCTGTCTTTTAATTGGAGCATTTAGTTTATTTACATTCAGAGTGATTATTTGAAGATATGCATTGTGTCAGTGTGTTGCCTATAGAGTTGGTGTTTGATGTTATCTGATCCTTTTTTTTCCCTCCACTCAAAGATTTCCCCTTAGAATTTCTTACAGGACTGGTTTAGCGGTCATAAATTCCTTTAGATTTTGTTTGTCTGAGAAACTCTTTATCTCTCCTTCTATTTTGAATAACAGCCTTGCTGTATAAAGAATTCGTGGCTGCATATGTTTCTGATTCAGCACGTTGAATATATCCTGCTTCCTTTTTCTGGCCTGTCAAATTTCTGTTAACAGATCTGCTGTAAACCTTATCTGTCTTCCCTTTCAGGTTAAGGATTTTTTTTTCCCTTGCTGCTTTTGTAATTCTTCCCTCGTCTGTGTATTTTGTGAATTTAACTATGATATGCCTTGATGATAGTTAGTTTTTATTGAATCTAATGGGAGTTCTCTGTGCTCTTTGGATTTTAATATCTGTACCTTTTCCCTGATTAGGAAAGTTTCCAACTATAATTTGCTCTTCTAAAACTGCTCTTTTTCTCTCTCTTCTCTGGGATTCCTATGACTCAAATGTTATTCCTTTTTAAATAAGTCATGGCGTTCTCTGTATCTTGTATATTGATCTTTTGCCTCTTCTTCTCTCTTTTTTTTCTGCTGCATTATTTCCATAATTTGATCTTCTATATCACTGATTAACTGCTTTACTTCGCCTTCCTGCTGTCATGTTATCCCTTAGAGATTGCATCTTGGTTATAGCATTTTTAATTTTGGCCTGACTAGCTTTTACTTCTTTTATCTCCACAGAAAGAGATTCTGTAGTGTCTTCTATGCTTTTTTTTTAACCCTTGCTAGTACTCTTATAATTGTGGTTTCAAATTCTAGTTCAGACATTTTACTTATATCAGTGTTGATTAAATACATTGCTGTCATTTTTGTTCTTTCTTTATTTAAAATGTTTATTTATTGGGGGAGGGGCTCAGAGAGAGAGAGGGAAACACAGAATTTGAAGCAGGCTCCAGTCTCTGAGCCATCAGCACAGAGTTTAGCACAGGGCCCAAAACCACAAACTGTGAGATCATAACCTGAGCTGATGCTTAACCAACTGAGCCACACCAGTGCCCCCTTCCTGTTCTTTCATTTGGGGTGAATTCCTCTATCTTATCATTTTGGAGGAAGAAAAAAATGAAATTAAAAGTTAAAAAATAAAAACAAATGAATCAAATAAAGGAAGCACGATCCTAGATGTGTTTCACAGTCTGCTTATTGAAAGAAACTCGAAATGATAGAGAAAAAAGAAAGGGAAACAATTTAAAAATTACAAAGAAACTAAAATAGAATAAACAAAAATAAAATAGAATAAAACAATTTAATTTTTTGTAATGTTTTATTTATTTATTTCTGAGAGAGAGAGAGAGAGACAGGAGAAGGTCACAGAGAGAGGGAGATACAGAATCTGAAACAGACTCCAGGCTCTGAGCTAGCTATTAGCACAGAGTTCAACATGGCGCTCGAACCCACGAACCATGAGATCATGACCTGAGCCGAAGTCGGTCGCTTAACCGATTGAGCCACCCAGGCGCACAAAGAATAAAACAATCTAAAAAATAAGAACATTAAAAAGAATTTTTTGTTTTGGTATCCAAGAAAGGGAAAGAAAAGAAAGAAAAGAGAAAACAAACTGAGCAAAAACAGAGGTGTAGAAAACAAATAAATAAAGCAACCAGGAAACAGAATTAAAACCGAATGCAGTTACATCATTTCCTGTAGAAATGAAACTTTGAAGCACACTATAGTCTGTAGACTAATAAGCAGATGGAAGGGATTTGTGCTGGTCTTCTGGGGGATGTGCCTGCAGGGCACAGGTGGGCAGGGCTTGGGGAGCAACTCCCTTCTACACTTGGTGACACTGCTTAGTTTGTTGGGGTGGATCCCTGTATGTATTTGCATTCTAGGGATGAAAATGGCTTCATCCCATTCCATAGTCATGGCGCAGGAACTTCACATCTTTACTGAGCTGCGATCGGGCACCCCTCCTTTGTCTCAGGCCTTCATCTATCCCACCACTTCCCCTGTCCATGTCCAACATGTCTGCCTGCCAGGTGGCACCTCTCTCCAGAGTTTTATCTTAGACGGGATTTTGTATCAAAACTCCATACTTCAGAGACCCCTGTGGCTTGGATACATGCTGATTCTCTGGGGGAGTTTCTCCCCGAGCAATGGCTGGTGCTGGCTTGTCCCAGAAAACGTTCATGCAATTGCACAGCAGCAGAGATTTATGGTAAAATCACACGATACAGCCCTCTGTGGTTTGGTTTTGGTGCCCTCTGAAATCTTTGCTCCAATATCAGTAAATATGGCTGATCTCCTGGGTCCCCTGGGACCTTTGCCCGTGGGGAGGCTGTATGGCCTCTGCCAAATACGCTCCAAGCCAGGGAACTACTTCTCCCTGTGTGACACAGGGACCCATCAGACCCTGCTCCCTGTTCCCTGGGGTTGGCCCTGCCTCTTAACCAGATTACCACCATGCACTGAGCTCTGAATCTTCAGACTCTGCACTCCACTGTTTATAGAATCCTGGCTGTATTGAAGTCCTCTCTTTTCACCCAAAGGTTTTGGGGAACAGATTTCTTGTTCAGTCCCCTGTGAGTTATTTTACTCTTTCTCTCTCTCACCAGCTACTTTGGTGGCAGTGCTTTACTTTACATGCATGATCCTGAAGTGCTGTGCTCTCCCCCTTTCTCTTTCTCTCTGTGTTCTCTCCATGAAAAGTGCTCACTACCCTTCACAGCTCCTCCTCCTTCACCTCTCCACAACTGTGTACCTGCCAAGTTCTCTGGCTCAAATTATGCATATTGTTGTGTTAATCCTCAGATCCATTTCCAGAGTGGTCAAAATGGTATGATGCTGATCTAGATGCTTTTCAGGGACAAGACAAGCTCGGGGTCTGCATAGTATGCCACCATCTTAACCCCTCCACTAGTATTTTTTTAAGCAATAAATCATAAAAGCAATAAAAGCAGACTAGTATTTATAATTTAATTTAATGTGCCTAGAGAGGAAAAATCATTTTTTAAGAGATGAAATCCACCATTTAAGTCTGTATCTCCTAATTATTATGACATATTTATTGAATACCTCCTGTTTGCAAAGCATTCTGGTAGGAATATGGGAATCAAATTCTAATTCAACCAGGCTGAAATGTGTTTGAAGTAAGTGTTGTATCTTTACTGCCTAAACAGAGTAGAAGGGACATATTCTAGCTATGTTATTAAATTGTAATTCACTAAACTGATAAAGTAACAACTCACATTGCACCTATTTTTCTGAAAACTTGAGACAATTTAGTATTATCAATGTTTAAAAGCCCACTGATGAGCCAATAATAATAAAATTGGAAGGTATTAGTAACAAGATAAATATGTTTCCATTATAGTCAGAAAGACTCTTTTGGAGAGTGAATCTATATCTTTGGAACTGTCTATTCAGAGCATAAATTGATTTGGCTGCAACTGTAGGTTGGTCAGTCTGTAGTGTGGTCAGTCTAATGGTATAAGGACCTAACATCACCTGGATTTCCATGGTACTGCTCTTAACGGTATCATGCAGACACTCTGCTGTGACCTGCTTGGCATTTTCTGCACTTTTCTTCCATCATCTAAATAGCAGTGTTTTTAGTAATGGAACTCAGGATTTAATAACTTTCTAATCAGGTGATAGTAGTTTCTTTAAATCAAAACTGAACTCTCTAATCAAAATTCAAGTTTATAAATATTTTGGATGAATACCTTTTCAAGTCAACTTATAAATCTTCCTTTAGTATTTGAAGCAATTATATACTTGTCAGAAGTAACTTTCTTTGCAAAATATTGGATCAGTAGCCTGACTTGTTGAATGAAATGTACAATTATAAAACTTTTAAATAGGTAAAAATGTAGCTTTTATAGACATTTTATTTATCTTGCAAAATATCAATGTATTTCTGATAGAGTAAGGTAATGATAAATGGTCCCTTGGTTCTAAATTCTAAAATCTGAATCTACTTTCAGATGTATTTTTATTTAACTTTCACATGTCATTTAACTTTTGGGATTTTGTCTTTTTATTGATAAAATATGGTGAATAATATTTGCCATGGTTATATAACATAGAGCTATTGACAAGATAAAATGTTGATTATTAGAACAGTTGAAAATTTTAGAGCACTCTGAATAATGTTGTGTGTGAATGAATGTGTATGCTTAAGTGATAAAAAATTAATAAACACGTCATTATTTGGTTTGAGTCCTTATTTTTAAAGTGAAGGTTATCACTCTTCAGAAATGTTTGTAAAAAAAAAAAAAAAAAACCCAAGATATTGTGTTTGAGATTTTATTTGAATGATTTGAACAGACAAAGTATAACATTGCATTTACATTCTTGGAAAGACAGCAGCTTAAATCAACTCTGTCAGGCCTTGAACATGGGCTCTGAAGACATAATGGTATTGCATGTTTGGCATTCCACACTTTCTGAAACCCTTTTTAGTCTTTAAGGATTTAATAAATATCAACCAATTCATCCCAGTTTTGCTTCCTAATGGCTGGTGTTCCTTGGGGCCCCAAACATATTAATGCATAATTGCCACCTATGCGTTGTTTCAAAATTAATTTCATGTAGAATCACATTTTCCACATAAAAGGGACTTAAACAGAAATATTATTTATGAGGTCAAATTTAAGTAAAACCATCCAGTCTTTCATACCGGTGAACCAAATTCTGATTCAAGAAGATAGAAACATTGGCTCAAATTATTGCTCTCTATGTAACCCAGGAAAATTCTACATCTTGTTCTTATGATTTTGTACTATGTTAGGATTCCCTGCATTGAACTATTTTTTTTCCACATATATGAAATAGAAATCCTACACTACTAATATTTTTCAGGTGTGTCATTCAGAAAACATGAATATACAAAATTTAAAAAATAATGATAAACATTATAAAAGTGATTTCTTAAAGTGATTATTGGGATACATTTGAAGAAGTCTGACGCATCTGCCTCTCTTCTTTAGGCCTCTTTACCTGCAACAACTGATCTTCCAGAGTTTTTCATTGCTTCTTATAAATGGCCTGGGTGGACTCATGGCCCATTGGATCAAAAAAATTGTGCTGCATCATGGGCATTTTCTACTGCAAGTAAAGAAGTCATTTTGATTACTTCCTTACAATTCTCCCTTTGACTTAAGATTCTGTGAGAGTAGTTAAAAGAATTTTAACTTTAGAATATTTAAATGTTAGCCTTTGGCCAATTTAAATAAAGTTTTATTCTGACCAGAGAAAGCGTTCTGAAGATTCTATAAATATCCATTTAACTCTGAAAATTGGTCTTGATTTTTAGGGTGTAATTTTAAATGGAGAATAAATCAAAAGAACAATAAAGAAAAGTTTCCAAAACTTGTTTGTCCTTTGAGAGTTAAATCCAGATGATAAGAAGAGTATAAGATACCTCTTTATTCATAGTATTATGGGTAGTATTAATATGAACTTTCACATACCTATATAATTCTCCTATTCTTTTCTCTTTATATAATTTGCAGTACACTTAATTATTAAACTAATGTAAGCAAACACTTCAGAACAAAATAATACTGGATTAAATAGGTTTTTTATCATTTTAGATAAAAGCAGATTTGTAGCTTCTGACTCTAAATTGATAAGAGTAGTTTCCAAATTAGCATTGCTGTTACTTCAAAAGTGTAAGGAATACTTCTTTTTTATAGCTACTTTCATATAAGTCCACAAGTCCAGTAAATCAATACTCAGATTAATTTCCAGATTTAGTCTCTAAATTATCCTCAAAGGAGTGTTAGTTAGATTCCAGCAAGTATCATTAGCCTAACATAATGTTGATGGGCTACCATCAAAGATCTTTATAAAGCTATGTTCTAGGCTTTGAAGGTGATTCCAAGAATTGTAAAAGTATTGTAAAATAAGAACAGAGAAGCCAGCTCTGAATGATCATATTCCTTGGGCCATAAAAGTACTGATAAATTGGTCCAAGTATTGTTGCTTCATAGTATCAGCTAATTTATTCTAGAAATGATGCCTTTGGCCAAGCTTTCTTCTGAAGCGGCTCCATCCGTTATGTCTATGCTACTTCCTACTCTAAAACACATGCTCTCTGGATTTCTGATATTGTCCATGCTTGTTAGGGGGGACCTATATGAGCCTTGTTTCACATGGCTGGAAAAATATTTAATCAGATAAGTCTTTTATCATTTTATGTTCATGTGGTTAATGTATTACATCTCTTAGGCAATATGTAAGAATTTTGCTTTAAATTTAAGTTAGACCAGTATTTCTGAAGATGTCTTAGAAAAGATGTTAGTGGTTAAATAGTGAGAGTAATTTGCTAGGTTAATTTGGATGGTGTATTTTGGTGTTACCAGGTCACAGCCCCATAGAAGGCCTCAGGTCAGGGCTGAATCTGGATTTGTCCCCCTACCTAATATACCAAAATACCAGAAAGAGGGTTTTTGACCCTTTTGTGGTTTCAGATGCAATGGTTTTATATCTTGTGGACTCAGTATGACAAGTCAAGCACATGTTATTTATTTATTTATTTATTCTTTCAAGTGTGTTAAGCATAGAGAAGAGTAAACTAGGTTCTCTTAAAGATCTAGAAAATTATGTCAGAAAATAGAGTTAAAATTAAAAAATTAATTTTTTAATTATGTCAGAAAATAGTTAAAATTAAAAACTATAAAATGGAATAAATAAGATATGTAAAAATATATATATATAAAACAACAGTTATGCATCCAATAAAATGCAAGCAAGATTCCGAAGCTGAAGAGGTGAAGGAGTTTGAAATAGGTTGATAACCTGTCACAGAGCAAATGTAGAGATAGAGTAACATAAGCAGGGCAAATGCTAGGGTATATCTCATGGGTAAAGGCAATAAAAGTTTTCAAAAGGAGGATGGAAACAATTTGCTGAACTGAGTCATTCTTAAGTCTGACTTATTTTAAGTATTTCAAGTTAATTTGGGTTAAACATTCACTGAGGTTCAGAAAGGTCTGTATAAGAGCAACATATTGTGTCCCCCTGGAATTCAAAATATTTATCTTTGAGTTGAAATCCACAGATTCGCAGAGCTAGAAGGAAGCTGAGAGGTCACATTTGGCAAGTCTCTGGTTGTATAAAAGAGGCACAAATAGATAAAATTACTTGCCCAATCTCAGAAGTGATCCTGGAAGCCAGGTTACTGACTCCTTGACTACTGTCATCAAAGTATTCTTTGAACTGGAGAATAGTTACAGTAACATTTTCAAATTTACATTTGATTCTGAACCCTTGTACTGAAAGTCAAAGCATCAAAAAAATTTCTGTTTTCTTTGACGAAATAGGAAATTATTTTCTTGAGAATAGCAGAGGTGATAGTAGAATGTCCTTTTCTCTTATGAAATTTATCCCATCACGGTAAGAGATGGGCTTTGAGAAAGAAGTAGGAGGTTATAGATTGAACAGATATTGAGCATTTAAAATGTGCCAGCAATTGCATTACAGAATTGTACATATGCTGTAGTTACATAAACTGTACCATGTACATACAGAAATATATGTAAGTGAATTATTTAAAAATGAATTCTTTTAGAGTGATTCTAAATTAACACCTTGAGAAATTCCAGTATACAGATAAGTTTGATGAGCAAAAGCTATAGCACCTTCTGAGAAAATTGGATGAGAGCTTTCTGAGCTTTCTGAGAAAGCTTATGACTTTGTTGCCTTTAATTAAAAGTAACTGAGTTTAAATATCAAGAACAAACTCTACCAGCTATCCAAGAACAACAAAAATTTGTACCAAAATGACATCCGTTGCAATTGTCTCATGATCTCGTCACTCTTATTAGTTTATTGATGTAGCATAATTGAAATGATAATGGATTATTATTTTATCCAATGGAGGATTAATTTTTCTAGCCTATTATTCCATGAGGATATCATTATGATTTTTGTTCATCGCTGTAATTTCTAATACTTAGTTCAGTTCCTGTCACTGAGTAGGCAGCCAATAAATATGTGTTGGGAAAAGGAATGAACTGATTAACAACAACCATGCTAGGGAATTTTATATTGATATAAATTTATATCAAGTATAAATAAGGTGAGTTAGATATTGTATAAGATTTATATAAGTGTGGATTCACTTATGGTTTGCCAAATGGTTAACCTAGATACCAGTTTAAAAACCAAGGACTCAATTTATTCCAATATATCATATTAACATGGATGGATTTCCAGTTAATATTTCCATAAGCTTTTCTGATTTCCTCAGTTTAGTTGCACTCATTTCAAAAGTTATATATTTATCCATGACTGTACATGGGGTAGAGGAGACATAAATATGAGATAGGATTCTTGCCCTCAAACAGTTGCACTTGAAAGATTCCTTAATGAAATTTCATAAGTATATAAAACATGAAAAGAATAAGGAATTAGAAAAGAACCAGGAACTACAAAATCTTTGAAGTTGATAAGACAATTGAGCAATACCAAAACTAGATAAAAATTATGACTGAACTTATGACCCATGAGTTTGCTGGAGTGCATGATGCATTAAGGACATTGGCCTTAATTTGAAATTATATAAGACTCTGATTCAAAAAGAAGGGCTATGTAAATTATTAAAAATGCCAAGTGTCATTGGAATGTTAATCAATATTCTGTTTGAAACAGGTGTGGCAGCTGATCGAATAGCAATTCAGTCCAAAGGTCGATACACAGCTAATCTATCCCCTCAGAATTTGATCTCTTGCTGTGCCAAGAACCGTCATGGATGCAATAGTGGAAGCATCGATAGGGCTTGGTGGTTCCTGAGAAAACGTGGGTAAATAGCTGCCCAACATATGTTTGTAGGATTCTATGTGTTCTGTTTGGGGTTAAAAGAAGGAAAAAAATGAATTTCAAGATTTTTACCAAAAAACATATGTGCTACATCTATATAAATGTATGTATTACATTTAAATATACACTGTATTTGGTATCTACTAAAATTGTAAGCTTTTGGAAGCAATTATTTGAAGAATGTATACATTTCCTGGCTAAATTAATAGCAAGATTCAAGTAAGCATTGTCTTCTTGTTGCTCTGAGCCAAATGGCTTTACTGAGTCCCCATGGGAATAGAGTAGTTGCTATTGCTAATACCTCTGCCAAGCCTTCTACCCAGGTAGATGGACAATGCCAGGTAAAAATTAGATTAAGAATGAGATGAATAAAAGTAATTTATCTTTGGGTTACTATCCCATTTAATCAGAAAAGGCAGGTTGTTTTTTTATGTATCTCACGTAATCTGATACCTGCTGCATCCTCAGGTTTCCTATATAAGAGATAATCTAGTTAAAAGCTAAGTTATCAAGGTAAGGACACTGCAGCTGAAAACTAGTAATAGACATATGTTTTGCTCACCTGTATTTTTATCATCCACTGAGTGCTCTAGGTCTGCTATAGAACATTGGGTGCTACAAAAGCATGGGTGTCAATATTGATCCATGGCAATAAATGTCTTTAAGATTTTTTTTGTATATTTTGCTTAATAAGGTGGTGCTTAGAATGGACAGCTTGCGCTGATACCTTTTGGCATAGTGGTGCTTGACCGGCTTCTGTTCTATACTGTGACAAAAATTAGTAACTTTTAGAAGCTTAAAAATATACATGAACTTTGAGAACAAACTAAATCTTACTGTACTGGTCTGCTCAGGTTACCGTAAGAAAATACCGTAGACTGGGAAGCTTAAACAAGAGCCATTTATTTCTCACAGTTAGGAGGCTAAAAAGTCCATGATCACGATATTAGCCTATCGAGTGGTGGGGAGAGCCCTCTTCCTAACTTGCCATTTTGTGTCCTCACATGGCAGAAAGAGGGAGCTAGTATCTCTTCCTCTTCTTATAAGGGCACTAAATCCAGTGCGAGGGCACCACCTTATAACTTCATTTAAAGCTAATTATATCCCAAAGTCCCCCTCTATATACCATCACACTTAGAATTAGGGCTTTAACACATGGATTTGGGGTGACACAATTCAATCCATAGCACTTATTATCCCAGAGTAATACATTTTATGCAAGAATTTTTTGAAGTCTTCATTGTCTTTAATGGCTTTACTTTCATCATGTTTCTAGCTCAGATTCTCTTACTCTGTTGAACACTATTTAATTTTTTTGAAGCATTCATATTTGATACTTCTATGGCTATTTCAAGCTAAATATATATCAAAGCAATTTTATTGTTTATTTTCCTTAAGAACTTCTTCTATATTCAATAAATTACATTAGTCTTGGTACCAAATAATTTGTGCTTTTTATTATGTTCAGTTTCAAAATTAGAAATAAAAATTATCTTCCTTATCTTTGTACAACGTATGCATCTGATAACTTTCTACTGAGTGTATACTATTTATCCCAAAATGAACCACATAAACATCATAATTTAAATCTTATGAGAAGGTATTTATAACTTCATAAAAATGTAAAGGCAAAAAACAGAAACAAAACAACTTTAATTCTAAAATGTACATAACTGACCAGTATGCCCCATTTCAACATAATAAAATCATTGTCTTTTTCATATTAAGCTTGGCTCTTCTACGTTATAATTATAGATTGAAAATGAAGAAGTCCTTCCCTTATGAATATTACCATAGATTTTATTGATAGTAACTTTTCATCTTTAGGAAATTCTATACCATAGATAAATTATTAAAGTAGATTGAAACAAGATTTTTAAAGTTATAACAAGAAAAATGAAGGGGCAGGGAAGAGTGTAATATATTGAACTGGTGTATTAGAATTAATCAACACATTGAAAGTTACACATGTAAGTAATGAGGAAAATTTATAAATGTTTAAGTAAAATTGTACATAGATTCAATATTAGAACGTTTTCCTAAGTATGACTTTTACTTCTTTGCTTATTCCTCATAGACTGGTATCCCATGCATGCTATCCACTATTCAAGAACCAAAATGCTACCAATTATGGTTGTGCCATGGCGAGTAGGTCTGATGGGCGGGGAAAACGGCATGCCACAAAGCCATGTCCCAACAACATCGAGAAATCAAACAGGATCTACCAGTGTTCTCCCCCATACAGAGTCTCTTCCAATGTAAGTCTAAAGGGCAAGAATTAACAATGGTTAACTTTCTCAAAAATATATAGCTCTGTTGTTACAAAAACTATCTAAAAACTATTATACTCTAAAATAATGCTATGTTTTGAGGTATAATTTTTTATATTATTAACGTGTTCATTAAAAATTCTGATTTCTGATCTTTGTAATGTGAGCAGCATGAATGATTATATGATATATACTTCCATACTTGACAAATAAATGCTAAATCTAACCTTTTTTTTTCACTGACTTTTTTGTGGTCGTAGCTCATTGTATCAATCCTTTGTCTTACTCCACAAAATAACTGAAGTAGGCATAGCCAAAATGGGAACATGACTCCCTTAGATCCTAGTTTTTCATATTGAAAGCCTGGACAAATTTTACTACACCATATCAGTGTTACCCAGATAGGCTCATTTTCAGAATATCTGAAACTCCCGTGGCTTCTAGTTACTTGCAGACTACAGTTCAGTATTATTTTTAAGTTTATTTATTTAATATTTATTTATTTACACTTTATCTATCTATCTGTCTATCATCTATCTATCTATCTATCTATCTATCTATCATCATCTATCTATAGAGTGAGGGGGGAAGAGGCAGAGAGGGAGAGGGAGAGAGAAAGAGAGAGAGAGAGAGAGGGAGAGAGAGAGGGAGAGAATCCCAGACAGGCTCCTGCATCATCGGTGCAGAGCCTGATGCAGGGCTTAATCTCATGAACCATCAGATATGACCTGAGCTAAAATCAAGAGTCAGATGCATAACTGACTGAGCCATCCAGGCATCTCTACAGTTCAGTCTTCTTATCATGCCATATAAGTCTTCCATTATTTGGTTCTGATCTACTGCATTTACAGACTCTGTCCTGGCAGCATCTACCCCTCCAACTGCTCCTAATGCTTCTGATGAACAGAATTACTGTCCGCTCCCTAAATATCATGCTCTTTCATGCTTCTCTACTTAGCCACGTGATGATCCCTCTGACCCAAGTGGTTATCCTACCTATTTCCTTCTGGTAAAATCCCACACATGTGTCAAGGTCCAGGTCAAACTCCTACATAAGATTCATTTCCCTTTTAGCTTGTACCCCCTGGGAACTTTGTGCTTATGTCTGTAATGTAACTTATTATATCGTAACACAATTAGTTGTGCTATTCTCTGTCTACTCCACAAAATGTAAATCCCTTGAAGACAAGTACAGGGTCAGTATTTGTTACTGTCCTAGTTTTTGGTATAAACTCTGTGATCAGTGTGCACACATGAATAAATGCCCTGCCTTCTTGCTAAGTGCTGCATTACACAACATTAGTCAGTGCATAGAAATATTTATATACTGAGGTGCACTGAACTACCTCACTAAACACTCACCTGAGGTTGTTCCTGTGATCAAAATAGTGGATAAACTGATAAAGCATGGTTTGAATTAATTATTTATTTGTGACCACAAAAAGTTATTATTTTAAATAATTAAAAAATATTATTGGTAAAAATATTATTGGTAAATGTCAATAAAACACATGGTTGTGTCTTGTCTTTAGCAACTTGATCAAAGTGGTATTTCACATGTGAGTAATTCAAGGCATGAGTAAGAGTAAGTATCGTAGTCAAGGCACACTGGATTGTAGAATTCTCAAGTTGGTTATATAACACATAGCGTTATATACCAAATAATAGGTTTAGTATGCTCTGATAGCAGTAATGATGTTCAGTGATGCTTCTTCTTTTAGGAAACTGAGATAATGAGAGAAATCATGCAAAATGGACCAGTTCAAGGTAAGATTGGCTAGAATATGATTGCATCTTTTTTCTTTCTTTAATAAACAGCATTACATGCAAAAGGAGATTAATAAAATAAAGAAAATTTTTACATTTAGAGTGTTCATAAAGGTTCAACAGTTCTAAGCTCAGTGCAATTATAGGATATATGCTCACTTAATCACTTCATTATTTGCCATTTCATTTTAAGAAGATAGAAACATTCATAAATTGAATTTCCAAATAATAGTGGCACATGTAAATGAAAGTCTGCTTGCTAAGTCTTTCCAAAAGTGATCATGGACCAAACAAGCAGTCAAACATGAAACACTAAGTGGTGGAGCTCACTTAATTTTTCAGTCATATTTAAGTATTAAGTATTAGAAATTTTCTCATCTTTATTTCAAAGGGATTAGGTAATGGATTAAAAAATCAAGATTTAGCAGTAGACAAATCTAAATCTTTTCCTTTTTCTATCAACTCAAAAGATATCAAAAAAGCCAGTGTGTTTTTGTGTTTTATAAAATGCCTTATGTTTTGATCAATTTTCTAAATGTGTTAGGGATAGTGAATTAACAGTAAATAAGAAAATAATACCCTGATTTACTTTGATTTTTGAGACAACATCTCTGAGACATAGTTCCTCTGATTCTCTATTTCATTTTGCACCAATGCAGTGGATGAAGATAAATTTACAGAGTATGTTCCCTGTGCTAAACACCGCCTGGAAAAGCATGGAAGAACAAACCTAGCGAGTTCTAAAATAGAAATTCAGGTTGTGAACACATGAAGATCTCCAAATATATTATCAGTGCAGTGGAATAAATCAAATAAATTTAAATTAACCAAAGTTAAATTAAAACATTTGATATATACCTAAGGAATTATTGGCCAGCATCTGCTTTTGCATTAGAACTCAAGGCTGAATTCAGAATTCCACCTTTGACCCTTGCTGACCTAATGAGTATTAGTTCAACATCTAGCAGGAGGTCTGGCTTTTAAAGTTGTTTTGGAAGAATTTTTATTGATCATTATCACCACTTAATATTTATTGAGAAGCCAGAGCTTCCACTAAACATGTCCTGAATTTAATTCTAAAACTCCTGAGACCTTAGACAAAACATGAAACAAATGAGAGAGTTGTTTTTCCTTATAATTATGTAAGTTTTATTGGCTTTTATAAGAGTGGGGAATTCATGGGTGATTTACATGCATGCTTCATTAAGTTGAGTTCTTGTGACAAATCTAAAAGGAGCACAGGCATTAGAACTCAAGGCTGAATTCAAAATTCCACCTTTGACCCTTGCTACTGAAATGACTTTGGGCAAGTCATTTAAGCTCTCTGCATCTTCAAATCACTATAGAAATGTTTCCAGTCTCTCTTTTAATCAGTCAGAAGAAATTTGGAACGTAATTCTTTAAAATTGAGAACACCTTAGGTTTTTTTTTAACGCTCAAGTATGTAAATATTCATGAATTTCACATAATGAATAAAAATAATCAAAAGTAAGAATCAAAATAAAACTGAAAATAGTAAAGTTGAAATTCAAATTATTGAATATCCGTTCAACAAATGTTTGTCAGGAACGTACCTCCTGACAGCCTGAGCCAGGAGCAGGAGATAGAGCTGAATCAGGGTGGGCCCCAACCTGTCCTTATACCTTGTTATAATTCCATGTACCAAGTTTGCTGCAGTTTTCCCAAAGTAAAATTGCACTACAGCAACTTACATAGTTTTATCTTTATGGGTTCATTAAGTCTGAAGGAAGGAGCCACTTTCAGGTTAATCGAGATGATCGCTCACCCATACTACTTCACTTGGCATTGTTTTTTAGTAGTGAAGTGTATATTTTATTTGTGGTACTTAGGGAGATTTGAGAAGAGCTGAAGGGGTCAATGGTTCTATAGAAGAGAAAAACCACTAGCAGTATCTTCACATTTATATAAATGCTGGTTGATTCATCTTGCTGTAAATGCACATGTTCCTTGGTCTAACATATAGCATTTTCTCCTTTTTCACTACAAAAGAATGTAAAAAGCAATAGAATGCTGAATAAATAATAACATGTGCATTCTTCTAAAATCTAAAGAGTTGCCAATAATTTCAGAGAAAAAATAAGATCTGCATTGTCGTAGACTCTAAGTCTAAAGTTCTCTCTTGGCCAGCAAGAGAGTGGATGTGGGATTAAAAGTGAGAGATGGCTAATGTCCGGTAAAAGACAAGAGTCCCAAATAAGGGTTCTTGCTCCATAATTATTAAAATCAGAAGGCTTACAAATATGATGGGCATGCACAAAGAGACAATGAATTGGTGAACATAAACTCATGGGTATGAAGGAAAGGGGATTTTGAAGATATACAGTGTTTGGGGTTTGGGTCCATGTAAAACAAATTCCTGGAGCAGGGCAGATGGGCAGATGGTGGCAGACAGGAGGCGCCGCGCCAGGTCTATTTACCTTAGCTAGCCCAGGGGATAGGGCAAATAACCTCAGAGTTAACAAGTCACATTTTCTTTTGTTAATCAGCTCCATTCAGAGCAACAGCACCTGCAACACAGGTGTTTGTAGCTGTATTTACCTGTTTGCCTAATTAGGTCCTTCCTGTGAAAGCAGCTTTCTGCTATAGTACTAAATTGGGGCGCACTTTTGCCCTGAATGCTTAATCTTGTTTATATCATATACCTGGGTATTGGGGCCTTTTCCCCCTCCCTGTTATGGGGGTCTCAGTCCCCCTTACCTGACCTTATACATCTAATCTTGTTTACCCAAACTCAGGTGTGAACATCCTCTGGCTTTGTATTTCTTTATGCCTTGTTAACCCATTGGTGTAAGCCGGGGGAATTCCTAAGTTTATTCCCCACACTGCATCAAGTACATTTTTATAAATTCTTAAAATCCCATGGGAATGCATTTTAAAGCAGATAAAGAAGAGTTAAACTCTTTTGAGAATATTTAAACAGCATCAGAAAAGGCATGAAACATTAAAAAAAGAAATAAAAGGGAACATTAGAAAGTTATACTTGACTTTGGAGTCAAAGCTTCATTTTGAGATCTATCAAATGCTTGTGACCTTAGTTTTTATTTTATTTAAAAAGCATGTCAAACTAATATAGACAAGCATTGTGCACTTATCAACATATACTTATCTAGTCCCAACTAAATATATTTTTAATTCATGTCTTCTAGAAGAGTAAAGTCTTCACCCTGAATTATCCTAGCCCTTCAACAAAGCAGCATCCGATACAGAAAAGAAGTAATCTAGGTGAGGGAATGAAGGAGAGCCTTATCAAGTATAAGCTCTTACTTTCTGAAGAATACAACAGTGGCTTAGCTCTTCAGAGCTGGGAGGATGAAATCTTGTCAGAGCATTCTTTTGCCAAGGGTTTGCTTTTTATTCAAACTCACCAAGGAAAGGTTTGTATTTACTTGGAAGGATTAAGGACAATTACTTTAAGCCCTGTTTGCTGGGTTCACCCTTCACTGCTAGCTTAATTGGAGTTTTAAGAGGCTCTTGGTGAAGCCCAAAGTTAATGGAGAAACAGCAATCACTAGCCAAGTGTACTGGGGCTTGTCTGCAAGGGTCTCAATTCCTGGAAACAGTGCTTCTGTCAATTAGGAATAGATGGTGTTTTAAAGGTATAATGTGTACTTAAGTAATATTCTAAATAGCTAAAAGCTGTTTTTATAAGAGAACCAAAAAAATACTGCAGTAATTAAGTAGGAAAGAAAATTAGACTGAATTGCCAAGTCCCTTCTTTAGACTCTCCTGGCAATTTAACCATTGATTGTTCTGTGAGAATTTCTAGAGTTTTTTAAAGAGAATTGTTAAAAACTGTTGCATTTATTTTGTTGGGTTTTATTTTAGCCATAATGCAAGTCCATGAGGATTTCTTCCATTATAAAACAGGGATATATAGACATATTACCAAAAATCCCAATGAAGAATCAGGACAATATCGAAAGCTACAGACACATGCCATCAAACTGACTGGGTAAGGCAATTCCTTAAAAATCTTCATTTAATGCTTTTGGACAATGAAACTGAAAATAAGTGTATATAGTGCATACAGGTGCCAGAATTCACCTTGGTATGAGAGATTTCCATACAGATTAAAAATTATCCAAAACTTGGCACTATTTACTTGTTATTTAAAAGTCCAAGTAAGGGGTCACTCATTCAGCTGGGAAAGATGACCATTTCCTGTCTCATTTGTGAATATGTTCTAAAAATCTCTTTGAAGGGCAAGGGAAATATATTATTGGAACAAATTCTGTATATGGCATAAGCAAAGGAAGGGTACAAATCCGAGGTATATTAGGATTTGGGGAGATGGTTTTAGATGGAACTACAAATGCTAGTGATTAAGCAGAAAGAAAGAATAGGGTCACCTTTAATTCAGTACAAAATTATTTTTTTACATTTATCTATTTTGAGAGAGAGAGAAGGAGAGAGAGAGTGGAGAGGGGCATAGAGAAAGGGAGACAGAGAGAATCCCAATCAGGATCCTCATTGTCAGAATCCCACACGTGGATAAAACCTGTAAACTGTGAGATCATGACCCAATCAAGAGTTGGACGCTTAACCCACTGAGGCACCCAGCCACTCCCCAAATTATTTTTTATATGTATCTGAGATTTGTAGAAATTATGCTTTCCAATTTGAGAGTAAAACATCTCCACCAAGGCAAAAGATTACTTCAAAATTTGGTTGCATTTCAAAAGTAAGTAATTTTACAAATGGACCCTACTCAAAAGGAGTGTGGTCCTCTGAGACCACTTTCCCTAGTGACGTCTCCAACTCATTCTGATTCTGCCTCGTCTTTAAGCTCTTTCTCATGTCCTACTCCAGTTCAAATGAAACGCTACAGGAAAGGCTTTTTGTGTCTTTTTCTTTCGTTTCCATCCAAACCCTTACTTTTCTCATTTTGCCATCACAGTAAATGACTTTATTCCTGTTGAACATGTTCTTCCTGTCTAAATTTGATTAAGCCTGCACAAAAACAACCTCAGCTACAACCACATCACCACCTCCTTCTTACTGATCTTTGAAATGTTCCATCACTTGTAAGGACTGTAGACAAGTTATCTTCTGTGATGTCTCTTTGTCATCTCTCCTTTATTTTAAATACTCTTATAATTCAATTACAAAATTACCATACTTCTTTGAATCTAAAATACTACTATTTTATGACTTGTCTTCATTTCAGGGATGTGAAAATATGTGCATCTTAGAGTTGAAATATATGGCATTTCATATTAATATAGGCTATTAAGAAACTAATGTTGGGGGGAAATCTAAAGATAATTTCATCATCCAGAGATAACTTTTCTTGAGAGTGTGGAATTTTTTTATGTTCCTCCTAGGTGTGTGTGTGTGTATATGTGTGTGTGTGTGCGTGTGTGTAGAGAAAGGGGGTGAGAGAGAGCGAGAGGGAAGGAGAAGGAGAGAGAGAGGTGACTAGATAATTAAATGTATTTCAGAAGATATTGAGATAGGGAAGTACTTAAAATTTTATGACAAAATGTCAGAACTTTGCAGATGTTATTCCAGGGTTTTGGCATTGAGTTTTTCTGCAGAAAAACTCTGGCTAACCAGTTGTTTTTGTCTCCTTCTAAGTGACATGACTTTTTCTACTAAAATATTCATACTGACTTTGTTTCTTTTTTCCTTGAATTAAATATGTTCATTTTTTAAAGTACATATTAGACATACATTGGATCTTCTATATCTCCTAAATAACATATTCTATTTTTTTGTGTGTATGATTCCTTTCTATATTGTCTATCTTTGAACATTTATTGTATTTGGTGTTCATTCTCCAAATGACTCTCATCTTTGAAATGTCGTTTTGCTTTTTTTTAACTTTCTCTTGGGGCACCGGGGTGTCCGACTTCAGGTCAGGTCATGATCTCGTGCTTTGTGATTTTGAGCCCTGCATCAGGTTCACTGCTGTCAGCCTGTCAGCACAGAGCCCACTTCTGATCCTCTGTCCCTTTCTCTCTACCTCTCCCCAGCTGCACTCTCTCAAAAATAAACAAATGTCAAAATATTTTTTTCTTTGTCTTTTGATTGTCTTTCAAGGTTTTATGAGCAACAAGTTAAAAGAGTTCATGTCTGTAATTTCTTTGAGTCTAGGTCTGACTTCTCTAGTTATTTTGAATAATTCCTTTTGAGCTGTATATTCTTCATGACCTTTCCCCACCTTCTTTTTAAAAATTTAATCTTGAATCTATGCATTTCACTCTCTGTCACTTCCTCTTTTTCTGGTCCATTCTTTCTACTCTGACCTCAGTAGTTCCTCAGTCCCATACATACTCTCAATGACTTATGCCATTCAATCTGGCCACTATTTAACAGTACTTCTTGATGCGGAATTTCCTTCCTTATTTAGTTTAAGATGCTATGGCAAATCACTAAACTCAGTCCCACACCCTGGAATCCTCTGCCCCTGCTTCATTCATTAAACTAGTTTAGCAAAATCTCAACCCTGGTGAAATTCTAATCCCTGCTTCATTCATTAAACTAGCTTAGCAAATTCTCAACCCTGGTAAAATTCTAATTGGCTGTTCAAAAAATTTGTGTTTATGTATTTATTTTTTAATCCCAGTACTGTTAATATACAGTGTTATATTAGTTTCAGGTGTATAATATAGTGATTCAATAATTCTGTACTACTGCATAGAACTGTACAGTACTGTAATTCTGTACTACTCAGTGCTCATCATGATACATTTATTCTTAATCCCTGTCTCTTATTTCACCCACCTCCTCACCTCCTTCCCCTCTGGTAATCACGAATTCTCTATATTTAAGAGTCTATTTTTTGTCTCTTTTTTCTTTCATTATTTGTTATGTTTTTTAAACTCCAAATATGTATGAAATCATATGGCATTTGTCTCTCAGACTTAGTTCACTTAACATTATACCTCTAGCTCCATCAATAGCAAACGGCAACATCGTCATTCTTTTTTATAGCTGAATAATATCCCATTGTGTGTGTGTGTACGTGTGTGTGTTTGTGTGTGTGTATGTGTGTGTATACACTGATGCATGCACACCTTCTTTATCTATTCATCTATTGTTGGACACTTGGGCTGCTTCCATTTCTTAGTTATTGTATAAGGCTACAGTAAGCACAGAGGTGCCTATATCTTTTCAAATTAATGATTTCATATTACTTGAGTATATAGCCAGTAGTGGAATTACTGAATCATATGGTAATTCTAATTTTAATTTTTTGAGGAAACTCCTTACTGTTTTCCACAGTGGCTGCCCCAGTTTGCATTCCCACCAATAGTTCCTTCTTCTCCACATTCTCACCAGCACTTGTTGTTCCTTGTGTTTTTTATTTTAGCCATTGTGACACGTGTGAGGTGATATTTTCTTGTGGTACTGATTTATATTTTCCCAATGATGAGGGATGTTGAGCATCTTTTCATGTGTCTTTTGACCATCTGGTTGTCTTTTTTAGAAGGTTTCACTTTAATTTATAACCACAAATTTCAAGTAGCTATTTAATACTACCAAACAATCATATTTTGGTTTCCATTCTGCTTACTGCTCCTCCCTTCAGTTGACTATCTCAAAACTTTTCCTTTTTTCTTGGATTCCCAATACCTACACCCTTGTGTTCTTATCCCATAATCCTGAATTCTATTTCACCAAAAAAGATTAAAGCAATCTGAGAACAACCTCAGTATCACAGATACCACATACCCACATAGCTTCTCTTACACTCTTTCTTCCCACCACTTGCATAGATAATTTTCCTACCTCAATCTCTCTTGCTATAGGGTAGACCCCAGATCCTTTCCACTATTGATATGCAGAAGCAATTTTCCCTATTTTTCTCTGTAATAAAAAAATTATTGCTTTCACCATACAAGCACGCCATTATTTCTCAGATATTATGAGAACAATTACTTTCAAAATTATCTGGATTCATTTTCTTCAGTTCTTCTTTGCTAATGTTTTCTTAAACCTCACCATAAATTTTTCATTCCCCTACTCTTCTTCACAAAACTACTTATTGTAAGTTTACCAACAGCTTTCTCATTGCTATAAATATAAGTCAAAATACAGACTTGCCCATTTACTCCTTCTGGTTTTTCTTTACTGGCTGTGACTGTTCAGTCAACTTCAGCTAGTTTTTCCCTCATGTACTTCTACCCTTCTTACTGTTGCAATGTCCCAGGCTCATTTCTTGGTCCTTTTCTCTCTTCTATCCTCAGTCATTCTCTTACCAGTCTCTGATAATGGTTCTAAGTACCATCTAAGTATGTCACCAACTGAATTGATATCTCCAGTCCAGATCTCTCTCCTGAACTCCAGACTCTTACATTCCATGGTCTACTTAACATCCCTACCTAGATCCTTAATAAATGGTTCAAATTCAGCACTTCTAAAACTGAACTCCCAATCTTTCCCTTTCTACTTTTTGACAGTATATATTATCTGTCATCATCTGTCATCTATTGATGACAATAACTCTTTCTATATGCTCTGGCTGGAAACCCTGAAATTCTTGGAATTATCTTTTATTCCTTTCCTTGCAACTCACTTCAAATTTCAGAAACTCTGTTGGCTCTTCCAACTTATATCTAGAATCCAACCACTTTTTATTGTCTGAACTACCACCAGCCTTGCTTGAACCACCATTACTCATTATTTTGTATATGAATCTTCCTGCACTTACCTTTGTCCTCAACAGTGTATTATCAATAGAGAAATATTCCTTTTAGAACATTAGTCAGGTCTCATCATTCCATTGCTCAGAACTCTATAATTTTCCCATTTCCCACAGAGTGAAAACCAAGGTCTTTACAAAGGTCTGCTTGATCTGAGGACTCCCCCATTTGCCTGCCAACACCCTCCTCAACTTTCTTATCTCAATTTCTGTTAATCTATACCTTATTCTTCCTGATCTGGTATCCTTTAATGTTTCAGGAATTCACACCCCATCTCTCTCTCTCTCTGCCTAAAATGCTTTTTATCATTTGTTTCTATGTCACCATCTACTCTTTGCTTAGATCTCTTCTTCTTAGTGTGGCTTCCTGACTGTCCTATTCAATGCTGTTACCTGCTTTCTCCTCTAGCAATTCTGATTCCCTTTCCTTAATGTATTTATTTATTTTTATAACAATGATCACTTTCTAATGTACTATTTAACTTAATTAGCTTTTTGTGTGGATTATGATCTCTCTGTCTCCCCTCTCTGAAACTCCATGAGAGGAGGTATGTATATTATTCGTCACCGTTGTCAAAACACCTAATACAGTGCTGACCCATAATGCATTTAATGCTTTTTCTCTTCAGAGAATGAATATTTTACCTTATGGTCAATGCTAGTTCTTGTTCAGCCCTCATCTTTAAATGAAGCAGGTCTTTATCAAGAAATAGAGTGAGGAGAAGTTGGAGGAAAGAGCTGAGGCACTCATCTGCTTTAAACTGAATTTTGTAATTCTTGGGCCCATGCTCATCAAATCAACTCTGTCCTTAGTCCACAGCCCACAGAGTTTGGTGGGACTAATAATAAATCCCTTGCAAATATTTTTGCTGTCATATGCTACTCTTTGACTTTATTTTTGCTTCATCTTGCTCTATCTTTCAACCACTGTCTCTGGCGAATTGTCCAGGACATCAGCAGCCCATTGAGCTTCCAAAGTGATTTCTTGTTGAGCTGACTTCCCATGGGTATAATGGGAAGGGACTGAAATAGTGTGATTGCCATGGCCTACCCATGGCCCTCATTATAAAGGTCTTGAGAGGTATTCCTAGACTGTCTGCATTCTTTTAAGGGGAAAATCTACTTGTTAATGTATGGAGATGAACTGGAGGATTGTGGCAAGTGTTGTTGCTCAGTATCTGCTCTTGTTTGGGTACAGAACAAAATGTGTTTTTTCATTATTACTCAAAATTGTTATTCGGAATTATAGCTGTTTGTTTGACTCACTAAAGATAGAAAGTTGTTAATGAGATTTAAAAGTCCGTTTCTGTCTATTTTGTTTTTTATTCCTAATTATTGAATGACTTTTCAGGAAGGCAAATGGCATATAAACGACTTTGTACTTTCACTATAACTAGAAATTCAGCTTTGCTTGAGTTCCATTTGCCTTTGGTTTGAAAGTCATATTCCTTCTAAACCTCTCCTTCCTATGTTTTCATTAATAATTTTTGTCTTTTCTAGTGATGTTCTTGATTTGGAAAATTTTCCATAGTACATATTTGGTGATTGAAGTGATGTTTATTCTCACTTAGAGAACTCTGAAAATGCCAACACTTATGCAAAGCCTTTCTTGATTTATTGGAGCTGATCACTTATCTTCTCTACTCTCTATTTAGCCATGCTGGTCATGTTTTCTTCACTCTACACTTAAATTTGTTCATGCTAGGGTTGAACAAGATATAAATGTGTTTGTATTTAATTACACAGACACGGTTTGTGTATCTTCCATGTTCAGTATGTCAGTTGCAGCAATGTGTTCACTTTCATAAACTCCTAGGAAATTGAGACCTTTAAAAATTTCCCTCACGTGTGTGGCAATTAGCAAGGCTCATTCTGCTAGTCGGCAAATTGCTTTTTGAGAATATGTTTATTTTTCAGAAATATTTCAGGTCACCTGGGCATTGTTAGGTACCCTGGAGCCGTAGATTTTAATTCATTTCTCCATTAGTAATTCCTGATCTTAATTACTGCATTCAGAAAATTAATGCATCAGTGAATTAGAGAGTAATTAAATAGCCCAAGTAAGTTAATGTTCCTTATCAGAGAGCTTAATATTCTCCTATGAAGTACCTTACAAATATATCACAACAAATTCTGTTTCCTGCCCTTTCTGTAGAAGACAAAGCTATTAGATTTAACTTACTTGAACAAATGAATTTAAGCTTCTATCAAGTACCCAGCTCTAGGGAATACAAGGAGGATTAACACATAGTCCTGCTCTTACGGAGTTTAAGGAATGAAGTAGACACATTCATGATTGACTCTAGCATAAGATAATAAAAGCTATATATTTCTATATATATAAGCAAAGAATTGCGGTAGGTAGAAAAACAATTGTAATGCCTTCCTTTGCTCCTAATAATCTTATTTTACTCTTCTCTCTTCTCTTTCCAAAACATCCGTTCACTTCTATTATGGATACTATGTTGTTTAATGATTTAATTGAATAAAAAATACCATGTGTTATTTCACTTTTAGAGAAGTTAAAATGTGGTGTGTGTGTGTGTGTGTGTGTATATGTGTGTGTGTGTAGTATTTGAGATTTTTTTTTTTAATCCTGACCAGTGTTCTCTAGATTATGGTCTTATTCCACATCTACATATCATTAGAGTAACTTATGTCTCAAAGGTTCTGAGCTTTCTTTAATTTGTCAGTATTAACTTGATAAAGTAGTGCAGTTAACACATTTACATATGATCTCAAGAATTAACACTAGAACTAAAATTTTAAAAATATCCAGGAGTTATAAATTTTAGAAAATTAAAGGAAATAATTGGGATAAAAACACTGACTCTTCCTCATATTGTCATCCTGCCTATGAGACAGAATTTTACCGAAGATACAGTAGTCTATATGTCACCAAAAGAGAATGATAAAATAATTCTAGGATATATTTTGCCATTGTTGGATAATGTCTTATGTGAAAGTTTTCAACAAATGTTCAACAAATATTTATTGAGTACCTGAATGTTCTAGGAATTATTTTAGGTGCTAGCAATATATCAGTAGACACAGATCTTGATCCTCATTTAACTAATAGCCTACTAATTGACATATAGCTATTAGGCAAAAAAAAATGTATTTTGGTGCTAAACTCTGTGTGTGTGTGTGTGTGTGTGTGTGTGTGTGTGTGTCTGGGTTCAATTGTTTTTTTGTTTTCGTTTTTTGAGGTCTTCTCATTTGCAATACTTTGGATGGATATAGGGGGCAAAACATTAAGCGAAGTAAGTCAGAGAAAGAGAAATACCATATAATTTCACTCATATGTGGAATTTAAGAAACAAAACAAGGAAACAGAGACAAACAAGAGACCAAACTCTGAAATACAGAAAACAAACTGGGGGTTACCAGAGGAGAGCTTGGAGGGGGACAGGTGAAATAGATAAAGGGGATAAAGAATACATTTAGTGTATGAGCACTGAGTAATGTATAGAATTGTTGTATCATTATATTTTACATCTGAAACTAATATAACACTGTTAATTATGGTTAAATTAAAAATTCATGGGGCGCCTGGGTGGCTTAGTTGGTTAAGCGTCCGACTTTCACTTGGGTCATGATCTCGCGGTTCGTGGGTTCTAGCCCTGCTTCGGGCTCTGTGCTGACTGCCAGCTCAGAGCCTGGAGCCTGTTTCAGTCTGTGACTCCCTCTCTCTCTGACCCTCCCCTGCTCGCGCTGTCTCTCTCTCTCTCCTAGAAATAAATTAAAAAAAAAATTCATATCAACTTTTTTACTTAAAAAATATTCTATAGTAACTCAGAGCGAAAGGAAACAAATTTTGCAAAGTAGAAGTTGAAAGAAAAGCAAACATTACCACAATCCAAGAATAGATTGAAAAATAACAAAAGTGGTCTGCAAGTAAATTGTCAATGATAACTTCAAGTATTTTTAATTAAATTGAGCACATAAGAAATGATGCAAAATGATAGAAATTGGGCATATTTCCCAATTTCTGTGGGAAATATCTGTGAAGATATCTGTGAATATATCTTTATCTGTGAAGATATCTCATATCTGTGAAGATATCTCATATGAGTGAATTCTCAAAAAATCAAGTCAGAGCTTTTTGTAAACTTTGATGCAAATTCATTATATGACTTAAATTGGGTACAAATAGAATGCTTTCTAAATTTCTCTTTTCTATATATTCAATAAATATTAAAAGAGATTCCATATTATTCCTGATACTGTGCTGAATAGTAGGCACGGTGAGAAGAAAAAAAACAAAACAAAACACTTCTTGCCTTCACACTACAAGCAGATATTAAACAAAAGCCCATATGATAAATTTTACAAATTCAGGATAGAAAGCTGTAAGAGAACTTACAATGCTTGAATAGACTTGAAGATCTGAGAAATGTGTCTGAGGCAGAAATGTCTGAGCTGAGATGTATGGGTTGAATAGAGCTAGGCTAACGGGCAACTTGTAAAAAGGCGCTACGATCAGAAGGACACAAAACATTATATAAACACAAAGAAAGTCATGTTTGCTCATTCTCAGAAGGCAGGGATTTGTAGCCTGCTTTACAGAATGTAGTCAAGTATGTTAAGTATTTGGTTAAGGATCTTGAGCTTTGGGAGGTCACTGAAGTGTTTTAAATAGGAAGGTGGTATTATTTTTCTTTGTATTTTTTTAGATTGCTTTGACTATAAAGAATATGGTAGAAACTGGCAAATTGTAGTAAGCCAAGTAAAAGATAACAGTGTGGACTTGATAAGGTGGTGGAGGAGTTAGAGAGACATAAATGGATCCAGGAACACTTAAGGAGAGGGGTGCATGGGTGGCTTAGTCAGTTAAACATCTGACTTCAGCTCAGGTGATAATCTCGTGGTCTGTGATTTGGAGCCTGCTTCGAGCTCTGTGCTTACAGCCCATAGAGAGGCTGGAACCTGCTTCGGATTCTGTGTCTCCCTCTGTCTCTGCCTCTCTCCGCCTCTCTCCCACTTGCACTGTCTCTCTCTCTCTGAAAAATAAACATTAAAAAATTTAAAAATAATAATTAAGAGGAAAAGATGGCAGGTGTGATATAGTTTTGTAATAGAACATGGGCAGAGAAATGGGGATGGAGTTCACTATTGGGCCTGATGATTCTGAGGTGTCTTTAAGAAATAAATATGCAGATAGACATCAGAGAAGCAGATATACTGATCTCAAGGTCGTAGGAAAGACTACACCATGGGAAAATCCAATATTTAATGACTGGCTAGAAAATGATGATTCTGCAAAGAAAGAAAGGGAGAGGCTAGCACATTTTTTTAAATCTTTTTGTTTGTTTGTTAAAATATATCCGAGAAAGCTATAAAGCTGTAAGAATTGGAATCCAGAGTAAGTGAGGACATTGGTCTTAGAAAGAGACTGAGTGGTGGCAACCCTCTTGTATCAGGAAAGAAGGTGGAGAGTCTGAGGTTAAATGAAACTGTTTTTTAGCATTTAAGGTAGTGGTAAATTGAGGAAAATTCCTATCAAATTTTCCTTTTTAAAATATTTTATTTATCTCCAGGAAGTTCAAGCTAAGGTTATCTGTACAAGAAAGAGGGGGTGGGAGGGTCGCATTATCAGACATTTGAGGTGTAGAATGGTGATAGTTGTCTTCTAAATGGTTAGGAGCAGGAGTTGCCCAGAGGAACCTGAAGAAATCACTACACATTGTTATTGGTACCCTTCAGCCCTCTCTTGTATGCTTTCTGCAGCTGTAGTCAGCTGGTTAGAGTTTTCAGGGAGAAACAGGCAGTTGAATTCATTCATGATGGGCAGTTTTCCAGATGGATGTAATGAAGAGTCAGAAAAAACAAGGGATTTAGTATGAGTATTGACCTAAGTATGGGTCAAACAGCAGAAAACTTACTAAGATCAATGAAAAGGGAGGGTTGATGGATTTGGAGAAAACAGAAAAACCATTGGATCAGAGGCCATGATGATTTTAATTTTAGTGATTTTCTGATTCATTTATTCTTCTTTTAGATTTTTAAATCATTATTATGAGAAAAGAATGTAATCATATAATAGGCAGTAATGTTTTATAGATTATGAATATAGTGATAAAGGGTAATTAAAAGTCATAATTTTTTATGTTAGTGACTAATTATGTTGTAATACTGATTGTCTATGTTGCAGCCATAAACCTTTGATATCTATCTATATATCTATCCATCCACTGATCTCTCCATCCAATCAAAGATACTTGCCATATAAGAAAGTATAAAAATGTTTGAGTGAGGCTTCTAGTATATTTTTCCATATTTTCTATACATATCATAAATAACAAGGATCCCATAAGCGTTATTTAGTGCCATTACAAGTTATTTGTCATAGCTTTAGAGAGGCCACGCTTCTTTCCCCATTCATCTTTTTTTTTTTTTTTTGCCTCTTTCTTTCCAAATAAAGTGTAATCTTGAATTTTGTAGCTCAGTTATGCTTAATCCATGGCAATTGATTAACTCTGAGCAGATGTTTTAATTAGAGGTTTTTAATGCACGGCAAAGTCTAAGACAGTTGAGTGAACATTTCAACTGCATTTACTTCAGAAATGCAAATAAATATGTGATCATTAGTATAGACAATACAAAAACATTTCATTTGGGTGTTGGGATATCTTCGAACTGCCAAATGCTTAGTTCTTTCTTGTGTGTGTGTGGGGGGGGTTGTTTGTTTGTTTGTTTGTTTTGGTGGAGGGCTACTCGTTTGAATAACAGTAGTGTTTGCAACAAATAGATATTTAAATTTTTTGTTTACATACTAGTTCTAGATGGGTGATCCCAGTTTCTGTGTGGCTTTCTTCCACATGGTTTCAGGGCTCAAGCTCTTTACACGTTGTCAGTCTGCCATCTCTTAGTGTCACATGTGATCTTATTCAGCTTATGGAAAATGAAAAGCATGAGGAGGGCCTCTTCACTTATTTAAAGCCTTGGCTCAATATTGACACTTAAACTTCATCTCTTCTGCCCATTTCTTCACTGGGTTGTTTGTTTTTCGGGTGTGGGGTTTAGTGAGTTCCTTATAGATTTTGGATATTAACCCTTTATCTGATATGTCATTTGCAACTATCTTTTCCCATTCCGTTGGTTGCCTATTAGTTTTGTGGGTTGTTTCCTTTGCTGTGCAGAAGCTTTTTATCTTGATGAGGTCCCAATCATTTATTCTTGCTCTTGATTCCCTTGCTTGTGTCAAGTAAGAAGTTGCTGCGGTGGAGGTCAAGGAGGTTGTTTCCTGCTTTCTCCTCTAGGGTGTTGATAGTTTCCTGTCTCACGTTCAGGTCCTTTATCCATTTTGAGTTGATTTTTGTGCATGGTGTGAGCAAATGATCTAGTTTCATTCTTCTGCATGTTGCTGTCCAGTTCTCCCAACACCATCTGTTAAAAAGGCTGTCTTTTTTCCATTGGATATTCTTTCCTGCTTTGTCAAAGATCAGTTGGCTGTATACTTTTGGGTCCACTTCTGAGTTCTCAATTCTGTTCCATTGGTCTATGTGTCTGTTTTTGTGCCAATACCATACTGTCTTGAGGATGACAGCTTTGTAGTAGAGGCTGAAGTCTGGGATGGTGATACCTCCCGTTTTGGTTTTATTTTTCAGTATTACTTTGGCTATTCGGGGTCTTTTGTGGTTCCATACAAATTTTGGGATAGTTTGTTCTAGTTTTGAGAAGTATGCTGGTGCAATTTTGATTGGAATTGCATTGAATGTGTTGAGTGCTTTAGGTAGTAATGACATCTTAACTATATTTATTCTTCCTATCCATGAGCATGGAATGTTTTTCCATTTCTTTGTGTCTTCTTCAATTTTCTTCATAAGTTTTCTATAGTTTTCATCATACAGATCTCTTGTATCCTTGGTTAGGTTTATTCTGAGGTATTTTATGATTTTTTGTGCAATTGTGAACCAAATTTTCATAAATCTTAAAGAAAAAAAAGCAAAGACACAACTTCTGAGTTTGTAGAGTGCTGACATGGTCCACATCTACTAGACCTCTGTGAGTATATGTTCTGTTTTTAGAAAATATTCATTAAAAAATTTTGAGAATCACTGCTTCAGATTGAATAAATTTCTTTAATTTTTATTTTAATGTTTTTTTTTTTTAAATTTCTGAGAGAGAGAGGAAAGCATGAGCAGGGGAGGGTCAGAGAGAGAGGGAGACACATAATCTGAAACAGGCTCCAGACTCTGAGCTAGCTGTCAGCGCAGAGCCCAACGCGGGGCTTGAACCAACAAACCTGAGATCATGACCTGAGCTCAAGTCAGACGCTTAGCTGACTGAGCCACCCAGGCACCCCTAGATTGAATAAATTAATTCGTGTATTTAGTACCAACTTATTCCATAATCACTAAGGTAGTACTGTTGCACATCCCTCATAGTTAAAAATCTTTATGAGATGAGAATTATCATTCTATTCTACCAGAAATCAGAGACAGAATGTTTTAAAAAAACCCAACCTTTCAGGTCCTTCTGGCTTCAATAAAAATATTCTAACAATACTACAAGGAAAGTCTAGTGCCGAGATTCATTCTATGTCTTTTTACCACCTAGGTTTTCTCAGGCAATTGCTATATTTTCTTTTATTAAGGCTTTACTTTTTTTTAAGTTTTTATTTTTACGTGATCTCTACACCAAACATGGGGCTCGAACTTAAAACCCCAATGTCAAGAGTCTCATGGTCTACTGACTGAGCCAGCCAGGTTCTCCATTACTAAAAATTTTCTTAGGATAAAAAATATATCATTTTTTCCTATCCAAAATTTCATATTCTAATATATCTTACTTTGACCACATATATTTAATCTGTATATAAAGAATTCTGATTGATTTTTCAATAAGAAACTTTTTTTAAAGTCTGTAATATGTTTCAAGTACTGTGTTAGGCATTAAGAATACAAATACCAATTATATACTCCCCCTGTCCTCAAATAAGTTGAGATAGAAAGAGAGAGAGAGAAGAGAAGAGAAGCAGGTGCTAACACACAGTGTCTTAAGTGTAGAGATGGAAATAGGATAGAAATTTATATTGAGTAGTGAGAATGTACATCATATAGGAAGGCTCATAACTCCCAATTCAGGGGCCAGAGAAGATTGTGGAAGAGGTGGATCTTTCCATAGAGCAAGTGGGAGTTACTAAAGATATATGAGAAGAGAAGATCATGTTTCAGGAAAAATGTGTAGCAAATGCATAATCTCACAGTGAGAGAGAATATTTAAGGAATTGGAAGGATTTTAATATGCGTTGAGTGTAGAATGATGAGGAATCTAGTGGAAAAATAAGACTAAGAGTAGCCAAGTTAGAGGGGCATTCTATTTAATCATAAGTTTTCTTTGGGCACCTACGTGGCTCAGTTGGTTAAGCATCTGATTCTTGATTTCATCTTGGTTCATGATCTCATAGTCCGTGGGTTTGAGCTCCATGCTGGGCTCTATGCTGACAGCATGGAGCCTACTTGGGATTCTGTCTGTCTCCCACTCTCCTGCCCCTCCCCTGTTTGGTCTCTTTAGAGACCAACTTTAGAAAAAAATCATAAATTTTCTTACTTATCCCTAGAAGCCTAGCCTGGCTCTGACTGCTTCACCCTCTGAGTTTATTTCACAATCCTCCATTATCTCTATGTTAATTTACATGTCTTTTCAGTTTCAGCAACATGGTTTCCTTTACAGTAAAGTTTCCCAAAAGTGTCCATGTGACATCTCTACACCTCATATCCTGTGAAATGTTCCAGTTAAGAGACCGAGATAAGTCTTTCACATTTCCAAGCAATTCAGTTCAGCATCCTAGTTCTGAGTCATTGTACCCTGAGATGAGATAGATTTAAGAGCAGCAACTGTCACCAGAGAAAAGAAATGGGATTTCAATGGGATTTAACACAAGGTTTGAAAGGGAAAAGGAATCTTTCTTTCTTTCTTTGTGCTCTATGGCAGAACTGAGCTCTAGGAAATACATACATAAAACTTGGATGACCTTCAAGTGTGTATAGTCTAATGGTGGAGACAGGGGCGCCTGGGTGGCTCAGTTGGTTACGCATCCTACTTTGGCTCAGGTCATGATCTCACAGTTCATGGGCTGTGAGCATCGGGCTCTGTGTTGACAGCTAGCTCAGAGCCTGGTGTGTGTTTCAGATTCTGTGTCTCCCTCTCTGTCTGACCCTCCCCTGCTCATGCTGTCTCTCTCTCTTTCTCTCTCTCTCTCAGAAATAAATAAAACATTTCAAAAATAAAAAAAAAAATAATGGTGGAGACAGCCCTGTAACCTTATAAGTAAGTGCATTGGTTCTGAAATGAATAGAACAGGAAAGTACATGGGAGAGGAGGGGGGAGCCTCACCCAGGGGTACGCAGGTTCATCAGAGATAGCACAAGGGAGGACGGAAGTAGGAAATTACCCTCAAATAAAGGTAAATAAATAAATTATTCATTTGCATTTCCTCTACTGTGAACTCTTTACTCTTGCCCTTTATTCATTTTTCTAATAGAGTCTTAGTTTTTAAAATCTGAATGTGTATGAGCTCATCATACATTGAAAGCATTGATCCTTTTATGTTATTGACTAAACTCAGTTTTATTGTTGGCTTTTAGAAATATATTTTTAATAGTTTGGGCCTGGACAATACTTCAACTTTTATTCTACCATTTTAAAGTTTTATTTTTAAATTAATTAAGTGAAAAATGTACCTGAAGATATTTGGGTAAATGATATGTGGTGATGGTTTAATTTTTTTCTCCTCCAAACTCTGAACTAAAAGTACTAAGACCATATAATGAATCACCCACTTCTTCCTTACTCTTTATAATGTATTTTTATTGCTTATCAAATTCTTATATAAATTGATTATATGTTGTCCTGTTCAAAATACTCACTGTTATTCAACGTCTACCACGTTATTTTAATATCAGATGGTGTTTGCATTGCTTCATTGCTCTCATTTTTTCAGTGTTTACCCAGTTACTTTTCTCGTTTATTTTTCCCAATGAGATTAAAAGGAAAAACTCAGAGCAACTTAAATTAGAACTTGTTTTATTTATAAAGAATATAGCAAAGTTTTGTTTGTTTTTACTTTTTAAAGGCTGTTATTAAGAACCCTGGATTTGTTTTTTTGGGGAAATGCTATTCTTCAAGAATTTTGTTTCTTTAATTCTTTTTTTGTTCTCTTCTGTATACCTTGAGATTTTCATATTTTTTATAAATTCAACTTTCAGAGATGAGGCTATTTGGCTGCTCAGCTGTTAT
Source organism: Hyaena hyaena (assembly GCF_003009895.1). Taxonomy (NCBI): domain Eukaryota; kingdom Metazoa; phylum Chordata; class Mammalia; order Carnivora; family Hyaenidae; genus Hyaena; species Hyaena hyaena. Next base: position 549,402 of record NW_024081679.1, on the reverse strand, counting down.
TCAATTTCACTTATATTCTCCAAGTTGAAGTATTTGTTTATTTTTTCATGTTTATTTATTTTGAAAGAGAGGGAGAGGGAAAAGAGGAAGAGGGAGAGAGAGAGAGGGAGAGAGAGGAGACACTAAGTGGGGGAAGGGCAGAGAGAGAGGGAGAAAGCGAATCCCAAGCAGGTTCTGTGCTATCAGCACAGAGCCCAATGCAGGGCTCTAACTAACGAACTGTGAGATAATGACCTGAGCCAATATCAGGGGTCAGGTGCTTAACTGACTGAGCCTCCTAGGCACCCCTGAAGTATTTCAATGATAAGTAAGGTTAAAAATAAAATAAATGTTGAAATAATAAATTGATTAAACTGACTAAAGAATTTGCTAATTTCCGAACTTAAAATATTTAGTCCATCTGAGATCTATAAAAGACCATGGATTTTATATACAAAATAACCTAATGTAAAAGATGAGGACATAGGGATATAGACTTTCCAGAGATTATATGCTAGTTAGCTACAGAACCAACTCTCAATTCAAGCCACATCTATAGTAATCTTGTTTGATAAACCACTGGGACAGAGCACAGTGTTGAGTATGTGTGTTGAAGTCAGGCACATCTAAATCATCTAGCTGCCATTTGTTTAGCTGTATTTAGCCTTTTGTAAGCTGAGGATAAAAGAGTGCTGGTGAGGAGTAAATGAGACATGACACAGTATTTGTACGTTTGGTATCTGAAAGCATTTAATAAATGTTAATTACTATTGGTGAATAATATCGAAAGTGAGAATCATTTGGGCTATATTTGTAAAGAGATATATGTTGTAATGACTTTTTAAATTTGCCCCAAACCTACAACATTTTGAAATAGCTTAAAATTTTTATATTTTTATTAAAAAGTTTTTTAATGTTTGTTTATTTTTGAGAGACAGAGAAGGAGGAAGGGAGGGACAGAAAGAGAGGGAGACACAGAATCTGAAGAAGGCTCCAGGCTCTGAACCCATGCCAGACTCAAACTCACAAGCTGTGAGATGATGACCTGAGCCAAAGTCCAGTGCTTAACTGACTTAGCCACCCAGGTGCCCCTGAAATAGGTTAAAATTTTTAAATGACACTCTCAAATTATGTTATTCATATACCTTCTTTGTAAATGAAAGCTGAACTTCTCATCTGAGAAATTTACCTGATTATATGGAAAATAAAACCATCATGTGCGTAATAAACAAGTGAAATCATCTAAAAACGTTTTAAATAATTGACTCAATGTTCCTTTTCTAATGCTTTTGAAAATGTTAAATTTATGCATTATAATGTCGTTATAACATTGTTCAATTTTCTTTCAAGATTTCTCAAGCAAAGCCACGATTGCTATTTCTTTTTAAAGCTTACTTATGTTTTTGAAAGAGAGCATGAACAGGGAAGGGAAGAGACAGAGGGAGAGGGAGAGAATCCAAACATGGGGCTTGATCTCAGAAACTGTGAGATCATGACCTGAGCTGAAATCAAGAGTTGGAGGCTTAACTGATTGAGGCATCCAGATGACCCACCACAATTGCTATTTGGTAATTGACTTCAGAATGAATTTTGCTAGGGAATAGAATGTGGAATTACATTGTGTAATTTGATATTTTCCAAAATCTGGATGAATTTTATTGAAAATATTAGCTTCAATGACAGTATTTGGGTTTTATAAATACTTTTACTTTCCTAAAAGACACAAAAATGGGTCAAAACACTATTTAGTACAGTTTAGAGAAAATTAGGTAAAATAAAATACCTTTTATGTGTTAGAAGTATAATTGGAAGTTTCTTGGGTTGCTAACAAAAATATCTAATTAAATACTATTCCTTGATTTTCTTGGGGAAAAGCCGGACAGATAAGGATTTATGCTTTCTGAATAAAATCTAAAAACCCATGATTTTTGTGTGAAAAAAGAATTACATTAGGTAATAGAGAAAACTAGTGAACTTTGGAAAGGAAATTAGCTGTGGGGCACTGACAACTACAGGAAACATTCTACTGTACATATCAAAATGGCTCAAGAGAAAACCAAAATCTTATTTCATATGCATTAAATTGTTCAGGACTTTGAGAAGTCTGTAGTATGCACAGAGGACTCAACATATCTTTTTTCCTTTAAATTAAATTCTTCAGAGGTTAAAATTTTGTGTGTGGGTTCTTGGATCAAGATCGGGTTTCTCTGTTTTCCTTTTATTTTGTTTTTGTTTTTGATTTTTAGAGCCAGAAATCATCTTTCTATCCTGATTTTTAAAAGTTTTGGTTAGGGGAGTGCCTGGCTAGTTCAGCTTGTAGAGCATACAACTCTTGATCTCAGGGACTTTAGTTTAAGCCCTATATTGGGTATAGCGATTCCTTAAAAAAAAAAAAAAAAGAGTTTTGATCATAATGAGTTTTAAAAATGTATTAGGAATTTTTAATATATATTGAGGGACGCCTGGTTGGCTCAGTTGGTTAAGCGTCAGACTTCAGCTCAGATGATGATCTCACAATTCATGAGTTCAAGCCCCACGTTGGGCTCTGTGCTGACAGCTCAGAGCCTGGAGCCTTCTTTAGATTCTGTGTCTCCTTCTCTCTCTTCCCCTTCCCCTCTTGTGCTCTGTCTCTCTCTCTCTCAAAAATAAATAAACATTAAAAGAAAAGAAATTTTTAATATATGTTGAGATGAGTGAATGCTTTTTAATAGATGTAATGTTATATTCTATCAATGAATTTATGAAGTTAACCAGATATATTTCTAGAATTTATTATGTTGTGAAGGCTTGTAGGCTTTATACACCAATGTACATGATTTGTTAGCATTTTATTTCAATTTCTACAATTTTACTTATCAAGGAAATAAAAAATAAAGTTTGTTTTATGTTATTGCCCTTTTAGGTTTTAGTAACACTATGATAGTTTCATAAAATAAATGGATAATTTTCAGCAACTTTCAAATTTCTGGAGCTATATATAAGGAAACTTTTCCTTAAAACTCCCTGATTCTAAAGCTATTTGGGTGTAGTAATTATTTTATATCTTTACTGGTGTACCTTATATTCATTTACTTAATCTGGCTTTCAACTCTTTGATTAAATTGATATTTTTCTAGAAAATTAACTCTTCAAGTTTGGTGAGTTGATTATCATAATAATATGCTGATAAAATAGTAATAGCTGTTGCTAACTCCTTTGTGTAGTGTTTAAATTCTTGGCACTGTTCTAATGTTTCACATATGTGAACTCAACAGCATAATCCTACCCTATATACAGTTAAAAATATTCTCAAAATATGTATAACTGAAGACGCATTCTGATAACAAGATTCTGATATTTTGTCTTAAAAACACTGGATTATATTTATGTTTATATTTACTTGTATAATATACATAGAGAGATTAACATATATAAGTATGTGCTATTTTTTTTTAAAAGTTATTATGTGGAACTATTAAAATAATACACAAAGTTGAATCATTCAACTGTGAAGAAAAAAATAATAAAGTAGAAGTTACCTAATTTCATAAAGCGTGGAATCAAAACCAACAAATTTTCTTAATAGACTAAAATATTAGTATTATAAAAATGTAGTCATCAACCATCAAATTTATATAAAGTAAAAAGCACAATAAATATCAGGAAAAGTGTCATAAAATACTTGCTGAGGAAGACTGTAACATAATTTGCTGAAATTCTGATGTCTTGTTTCAAGATACCATGGAGCATTGTGTGAAGTTTTATCAAATGAACACTTTATGCCTTTATTTTAGTTTCCTGAAGAATCAGTTCTGATTCACAGTAACCTTAGACCCGCATGTGAAATCTATTGAAACTAGCTTCCTTGCCTTACCTGCTTTCCTTTTAACTTGTTCATAATACTTACACTTTATTTATCTTGTTACCCATATGTCTCAACCTGTACTCTGCTCATGTCATCAGTGCATAAAAGCCAAATATTCTTTCAGTCCACTGAGAATGCAAATTCATTTGTGTAGAGAATTCCCTTACAGTTAATTTTTCTGAGGTCTCATCTTTTTCTAAGAGCACAGGATAATGTTTTATATACTATGAATATGTGTTTACTGTCATGTAGTTTTTCCCTTTCACCTTCTGCATGAACCTATCTAGACTCTGTGGTTGCCAACAGACAGGGTTGTAGCTTACTCTTTGCCTCACTCACTATCTTCTTGGTCTCTGGTACAAGAGAGGCCAGTCTACATTATGAATTGAAGTTCAGGTTGATGTGCACAGCTCCCAGCTCCATTGTTGTATTATACTGACACTTCTACTCAAGCTCTACCATACCAACATGGAATGTGATGCTAAGTGCCTATCGGTGCTCATCACTACTGGATAAATCTTCCTGCTCTACAGCCAATTATTATACTTTCTTTATAAGGATTATGTTGCCTCAAATGTTTTGCTTCACTGTCTCCTCTTCATCACCAACCATGTCTTTTGGAAATTACTAGGAATGGCTTATAATAAACACAAGTATAGATAATGTGGTTGAAAGACAAGAATCTTTATGTATACAAGTAGGTATAGGACAAAGATTGCAGAGCCTTGTTAGTTAATGATTAGACTTTTGAACCTGATTCCAAGCTTTAGAGAAGTTATTTTCAAGGGCTTTCAACAGGAAAATTACATAATTCGCATTTTTAAAGAAGGTCAGTGTATGTGATGCTTAGAGAATGAAATTATGGGATTGAAGGTGGAACAGGAAGAACAATTAGGAAATTAATGTCAGAAGTTCTGATCAAGAAATAATGGCAGCTTGGACTAGGTTGGTAGTTATAAATATGAATAAATGAATGTGAGATATATTTTTTTGTACAGTTGGCAAGATTTGGTAATTTGTTGAAATGGATGTTGACTGGAGAGGTAAGTGTGACAAACAACTCCCAAGTAACATGCATGAGGAAGAGGTTGCACAGACATTCCATTTCTGGTATGGAAAACAGTGAAAGGGGAGCAGGTGGAAATAGAAGGATCAAGAAATTCAACTTAGATTTCTGAATTCAAGATTTCTGGAGACATTCAAATGGAAAGGTCAAATAAGCAAAGATATGTATTTCTGGAGTGAACCCAAAGATAAACCATTGAAGATGACCAGGATTTATATGGTAGCTGAAACTGTGGGAAGGGATAGGAAGGTTGCAGGCCAAAACCCGAGACACTCCAATATTTTAAGGTCAAATAGAGAAGGAAGGGGTAGTAAAGGAGACTAAGCAGAAATGGTGAGAGACTGAAGACCAAGCTAGCTATCACACAGACCTGGGGGACAGAGTGTTCCAAGAAGGCAGGAATGGTTAATAGGATGAAATGTTGTTGAGAGGTTACAGAAAATAGATAGTTAAAAATTCCCTTTGGTCTTGGTGATATCAAAGTCTTCAGAAAAAGAAAGACTAAATAGCAGTTGGTCCTGGCTAAATCTTTGCATTTGTATCTGTGACTATAATTGCAGGTACAAATCACATTAAAATATTTTTGATCTCCATCTTAAGTCCTGCCAGATTTGACTTCTATGTGAGTTTACTTAGCATTCATATATGTATATTTTTTTATTGTATGTGAATTAAATGTGATGAAAAAACATAATTAGTTAAGACAATATAAAGGCTAAAAGAATCCTTTGGCTATTATAATGAGTGGCTTCCAAAAATATTTTGACTTCTTTGAAAAAAAGTGCAATTATTTAGAAATGCTCCCCACATGGATTCTTTTTTTAAGTTAAAAAAATTTTTTAATGTTTATTTAGTTTTGAGAGAGAGACAGAGACAGAGAGCGAGCAAAGGAGGGTCAGAAAGAGAGGGAGACACAGAATCCAAAACAGGCTTTCAGGCTCTGGGCTGTCAGCACAGAGCCCAATGTGGGGCTTCATCTCACCAACTGCGAGATCACTACAGGAGCTGAAGTCAGGCGCTTAACAAGCTGAGCCACCAGGTGCCCTTCCCACTTTGATTCTTAACTGAAAATTTAAATAAATTTTACTGTGCAATGATTATCTACTACACACCTTGCTAGGATATGAGATGCTGAGGATAATGAGATGAATAACATGAAGAGCCTTAATAAATAAAATAAAATAAGACCTACTAATTTGGTGCAGCTATGAAAACTATCATTCAACCATTCAAAGAACCTACTGGGGGGTCCTATAGACTCTTGTGATTGTTTGAATTCAACTCACTAACAGAAGAGCGGCAGTGGAGAAAGACCTGGGGATGGCAAAACTGATAAATGAGTTTTATTTTTCTTCTATTTTCAGTGCTGATTGAATTGTGTTGCCTTTGACTGTCAGTACTGAATCAAAGTGACAGACTGTTTGTGCTCCATTTGTTTTCTCTTGTTTGACATTGGTGTCTCATTGATTTGTCATCTCAAACACTGACCAGGTCCATTCTACTCTGTAACTGCTATTACTACACACTGACATTTTACAAAACAAAACAACAGTAGCCTCCCCTCCCCCCCAAAAAAGCTTCATTCTTATTTAGGTACAGGCATGGTAGGGGCAATGTTTTCAAAAGAATTCTTATAGGCGTGCCTAGCTGGCTTAGTTGGTTAAGCCTGGAACTTCTACTCAGGTCATCTCATGGCTCATGAATTCACAGAGCAACCTGCATTGCACTCTTGTGAGGACAGCTCAGAGCCTGGACCCTGCTTCAGATTCTGTGTCTCCCCCCTCTCTCTACCCCTCCCCAGCTTGCACTCAGTCTCTCTCTTTTTCTCTCTCTCTCTCAAAAATAAGAAACATTAAAAAAAAATTTTAAATAAAAAAACAAAAAAAATCTTAGAAAGCTCACTTGACATATATAAGAATGTGGTATATAAAACATACATAGTAGGGGTACCTGGGTGGCTCAGTCAGTTAAGTGTCTGACTATAGCTCAGGTCATGATCTCACAGTTCATGAATTTGAGCCCCACGTCGGGCTTTGTGCTGACAGCTCAGAGTCTGGAGCCTGCTTTGGATTTTGTGTCTCTCTTTCTCTCTGCCCCTCCCCTGCTCATGTTCTGTCTCTGTCTCTGTCTCTCTCTCTCAAAAATAGATAAATATTAAAAAAATAAAACATACATAACTATATAACTATATATATACATACGCATATATATATATGTACTACATATGCACACACATAAAGGTCTCTAAAATCATTTTTGCTTCAGGACACATTGTTAGGGTAATGTTATAGAGCATAAAGAGCTGTGTTTTGGAGTCAAGTTTAGCTTCAAATGCTGTCCTGCTCCTTGGGTGATATCTAGCAAGTTACTTAATCTCTATATATCTGTTTTATCATCTATTACATTGTATAATAATTTAATCCTCACTATCTTGTGAGGATTAAATGTGACACAGTGCATGTGCCACTTAGTAGACTACTCACTTTATACTCTATTTTTTTAAAAATTCATACTTTCCTTAACTTTTTTATTTATGATTCTGAACCTGTTTTCAGAATTATTTTTAGAAACTATAATTTGGAGCTAATTCTGACTATGGCATTAATGAGTACTTATCTATGATCTACCCCTTTACACTTATTATTTCAACTTTTTAAAATCCAGCTTACTTGGGGAATATAAGTAATTGAATAAGAAATAGATGGGAAGGAGAAATATGACTATAAGAGCAAATGATTAATTTCTTTGGTAGATGTGATAAGAGTTTCATGGCCCCTAGATAATATGATTCTTCTGGTACCAAGAAGGCCATCTAAGTAGTAGGAGTTTGGTCACATACACTTTAACTCTACTGGATTGTGTAAAATCAGCATGCTTGGAAATAATAATTTCTTTGTTGGTAAACATGAAGAAAAGACATGATACATGAACAAATGGTTCCATTGAGGAAGATGATTATTGACAATTCATCAGATTTATAAAGAACTGGGGCAATGGGTTATGCCAAGGCTGAGAATGGCTTTCAATAATCAAGAAAGTATATTTAACCTTCTTGTTGAATGAGTGTTAATATCTGCAGATGCTTTGGGCTTGGGAGTTGGGTGGGTGGCCTGTGTGATGAGATTTTACTAGCCCCCAATAGAGTGCTTCCTTCTAAATTTAGCTTCAATTCTTTTTTGCGATTTTGTTTTATAAACTAATACCTTCCGTGGTAGCTGTTGCACTCAAAATTTTAAATGTGACAGCCTTTACATGGAGGTTAGGTAAAGTAAATGTTCATGAGTTTCTAGAGATATGTGGTGGGGGAAGGGGTATCAGGAATAGGAAGTACAACAGCTTCTGACTTCTTTCTGTCAGCTTGAGTATGGATCAGTTCTTCCTAGAAAAAGCAAGCACTTTCAGGGTAATCACTGTAGATTTTTTGAAAGCACATGTTACATGCTCACCTCTTCAGAATCTGGGATCAAGATTTTATCCTGTGTTCCAGGAATATGATATATATGACATTGCTGATGAGTGAATGAATTGGCAGGTTTTGTTAAAGGGCGTGTGTTGCCATGGCAATTTACAATGTCTTCTCTGAACAGAAACATGTAGGATATAACTAGCTACTTTAGTCAGACTAAACAGGAAGTCAGTCCAAGTCTACATTACAATAAAAAGGGAAAGGTTGCAGAAATATAAATTTTGCAGGTGATGAATGAGTACTACTTGTGATATTAAGTGACAACTTTGATGATTTATTTTGATCCTCAGATAAATGCAGTAAATACTATTCTTTTCCATTCCTGTGATTGTAATGATTACATTCATTAAATTTCTGGATACAAATGAGATGGTTGGGTATGATGAATGCAGCCTTGACTGGAATGTTGTTATAATGACCAAACTGTTCTTTTTGCCTTCCACCCTATACTTCTTCCATTTTTATCTGTCTTTATTCACCATCACTGGCTTTATCTTTTTATGGTTGTTTACAATCCTCCTCCTTCCAAACCTTTCATGGTATCTCTATGAATGCACACAGAATAGCTCTGGTAATATTTCATGCTCTCTCCTCAGGTCTGTCCTCAATTTCTTTCGGCATTATCTCCAAGTTACCCAAGGCCCATATGCCTTCTTTCCTCTCAACTATAAATGATTCCACCCATTTTTGTCTTCTCCTAGTCCTATTTTTTATTGCTTGTGTTACTGGTTGTGCTTTAGACACTAGTGCCAATTTATTCACTTACCGTATAGTTTTGAAATATTACTTAACCTCCTTGAGCCTTAGTTGCTTTATCTATGAAGCAAAGAAATTGGAGATGGGGAGGCGCCTGGCTGGCTCAGTTGGTTAAGTGTCCAGCTCTTGATTTTGGCTCAGGTCATGATCTCATGGTTCGTGGGATTGAACCCTGCACCAGGCTCCACACTAACAGCAGTGAACCTGCTTGGGATTCTCTCTCTTTTCCTCTCTCTCTCTGCTCCTCCCCCACTCTCACTCTGTCTCTCGAATTAAATACATAAATTACAAAAAAAAAAAAAAAAAAAAAAAATAAGGGTGCCTGGGTGGTTCAGTTGGTTAAGTGACTGACTTTGGCTCAGGTCATGATCTCATGGTTTGTGAGTTCAAGCCCCACATCAGGCTCTGTGCTAACAGCTCAGAGCCTGGAGCTGGCTTCAGATTCTGTGTCTCCCCTTCTGCCCCTCTCCTGCTCGTGGTCTGTCTCTCAAAAATAAATAAACATTAAAAAAATAAAAAAATGGAGTGGAGTCAGATTAATTCTTTATGCCATATTGTCTTGACAATTCAACTCTGCTCATTAGCTGAGAGATAATATATAAATAAATGAGCTTGATTCTTGACATAAAACTTTATTTGTGAAAACAGGCAGTGAGTCAGATTTCACCTGAGGCATAACCTGGAGTATACTATAATCTCTGAGTCTCCTTACACAGCTGAGATTTCCTGAGAAGATAAAGCCATTTCTCTTCCTAACATCAAAGGACTGAAGTTTTACCCTCGAAGTATATCTTCAGAAGATACCACCCTAGTTAATTGTCATTGTTGATGATGGAGAGTTTTGATCTTGTACTCTCTCTCCTAAGTACATTTCATATAATTATGAACATCTCTACATGTACTCTGTGTATGCAGGGGTTTTGTTCTCTTAGTCCCATAGCAGACCATTATGACCAGAGCATATCTGGACATAACTGTGTTGTTATTTTCTTCTGTACTCCTTTTTAATAGGTCAAATTACATGTGGTATTATACTTCCAATATTTTTGCTTCCTGAAATATCAGGGTAGGGTAAGATAATCAATATATCAGCAACTCAGTAAATAGTATTGGTTGAATGATTCATTAATATTAGGAGTCTCTGTCTATCATCTCTGACCATTTTCATGCAAAAAAATTTTCATGACTTTTCACCAATCTCCATCTGCTTCTCCTAACTATGACAAAATTGGTAGTCACTTGGCAGAACATATCAATGAAAGTACCTGATGTGGGACGCCTGGGTGGCTCAGTTGGTTAAGCATCCGACTTCAGCTCAGGTCATGATATCACAGTTCATGAGTTCGATCCCTGCGTCAAGCTCTGTGCTGACAAAACCTGGAGTCTGCCTCAGATTCTGTGTCTTCCTCTCTCTCTGTCCTACCCTGCTCATGCTCTGTCTCTCTCTCTCTCTCTCTCTCAAAAATAAATAAACATTAAACAAAAGTCTAAAAAAAATGTAACTGATCTTAGATCGAGTAAGCCTGATTTGATTTACATTTTGCTTCGGTGGAAAATGAAGGGAGATGGGGAATGTCCTCATCTTATTTTGCTTTTCCCTACAGTCTGTTTTATTTCATCTGTGAGCTAGCATTAATTAGTTCCCCCTAAAGCTCTCTATCATGTTCAACATCGCTACACTCACCAGGCCTGAGCAGTTTTTTGAATGGTGTTACAAAGTGTCTCAGGTAGAACATTCATAAGGCAACAAAAAGCCTGCTTATCTTTGCCCCATTCTTACTCTACTAATCTTTCAAATTTTTGTGTAAAGAGAGCTGAGAGTCTGTCTATCTGCAATCTCACCTTTAAAAGCAGAATTCTATATCCAGGGTAGTCCTGTTACTGTTATTGGATTGAGACTCATCTGGTGGTTTCTTTATACCTCTATCCAATCTGACTTTCATTTCCTTAATAAGAAGGGCTGGAGTTCTATATCAGGCCCCCTTACACATTTGTTCCCTGTTTTCGTCCTAAATTTCCTGTTCTAGTAGGCTGTACTGCATAAGATTTCTTTACATGTTCACTGTTCAGAAACTTTCTTTTTTAATTTGGGTGGATCTATAATCACTAATACAGAATTGGTCTGCCCAGAAAATATGACTTTGAATTCCTATTGTTAGTCTCTTGGGCCCATGCCAGCATTCCTGAAGTGGTAAATTGTCAGATGCATTGCAACATTTCAGTTTAGATGATTCTGCTACAGTATATTACACCTACCATCAATATAAAATAAAACTTTTTCTCCTTATAACTCCAGACTCTTGGATGCATATGAGACCTGCTTTAAAGAACTTGATTCTTAAACAGAGGCTATCTTGACAAGTGAGTTAAGAGATAATTATTCTCATCAGAGAAGAATTCTACAATCTGTAGGACGGTTCTTTCACAATTTCTTTTAATAATCAGCTTTCTTTGGTTTGTACCTGTCAGAAACCCTGAAAAGTCATGAATTTAAAGGTTAATATGCAGAACCACTGTAAGTAGAGATAACTCAAAAGTAGATGAAGCCACTCTGTAATTACAGTCTTAGGCTATGACACGTCAACCTGATCGTCAGAAACACATCTCTGTGCAACGTGAAGTGCACAAGTAACACCACTTTGAATGTACCTGTTCATTCAACCTTGAAATCCTAGAGTTAATCTTGACTCTTTCTTCTCCCTTTCTATCAGTATAAACTGGCTAAAAAATTCCATCACTTTTTTTAAGTTTTTACTTAAATTCCAGTTAGTTAACACACAGTGTAATATTCTTTTCAGGTGTACAATATACTGATTCATCATTTACCTACAACAGCCAAAGTTCATCACAAGTGTACTCCCTAATCTCCATCATCTATTTAACATAATCCCCCTCCTTCCCACCTCCCTATCTGTTTCTTCTCTATAGCTAAGAGTCTTGGTTTGTTTCTCTATTGTTTAGCCCCATGCTAATTTGTTTTGTTTCTTAAATTCCACATATGAGTGAAATCATATGGTATTTGTCTTTCTCTGACTGATTTATTTCACTTAGCATAATACTCTCCATCACTTCTATCTCTAAAATAGCTCTCAAATCTGTGTCCTCCTGTTCATTCCATTCACTTCAAATCAGTTTCTGCCCGTGTAGTTTAATTCACTTCCTCAACAAATATATATTTAGGGTTGACCTCGAATGTCATAGCCTCTGTTCTAGGTGTTGGAGATTCAGGTGTTAAAAGAGTGAACGATATTTCATTTATGGGTCTTACATTCTTATTTAGAATTTCATCATATCTTGCATTAATGATCAACATTCATCTCATGCTGTGACTCTCCATCCCCTGGAATCTATCCCCCACAGAACCCCAGAGTTTTCTTTCTGAAAGACGATCTGAATCATGTCATTACCATATTAGCATGACTCTTAACCCCAGCTTTATAAATGCTAAGGTTGGTGGTTATGGTTGCTCATGGTGGCCTGAGCCAAATGTGCTTCTCTAACTTGATTTCCTGCTTCTCCTTCACTGTTCTCCAGTCTCACAGGACCAAGTGCTGCTCTTAGAATAGGCTGAGATGAAGTTACTGGTTCTCTCCTGACCTACGCGCTTACTTATTGTGCCTAAAAACTACACTTCCATTTGGTTTTTTTTTTTTTAATGTTTTTTTTAAATGTTTTATTTATTTCCAGGAGAGAGAGAGACAGCGTGAGCAGGGGAGGGTCAGAGAGAGAGGGAGTCACAGACCGAAACAGGCTCCAGGCTCTGAGCTGGCAGTCAGCACAGAGCCCGACGCGGGGCTCGAACCCACGAACCGCGAGATCATGACCTGAGCGAAAGTCAGACGCTTAACCGACTAAGCCACCCAGGCGCCCCTCTACACTTCCATTTGTACCTCAAGAATTCCTACTCAGTTCTGTGAAGGGAGTCATCTTTGCCCTCTGCAGACAGTTAATTTCTATGTCTGCTCTCCATAGAAAAATAAAGCATGCTTTTATAAAAGCAGGAAGTATGGAATCAAGTGAATGTTTGGGGTTCAAATACTTTTCTACTTGATTATGTTTCATTTCCCTCCATTAAATGTATTTCTCATTCCGTATCAGGAACCATCACTTCTCAGGCATCCTCAGGGAATGTGGTATGACAGCAGCCCAGGTTTTTTCAATACTAGCACATTTGCCCAGGTGTCATTAAATTGTGAGAGACTAGAAATATCGATGAATCTTAAATAATTGACACAATCAGTCTCATTAGATTGTCAGCTTCTTGAAGGCAGAAGATATATCTTCCTTGTACGACAAAGTAGTTTGCTGAATAAAGGCAGAAATAAGTGAATGAAATACATAAGACACCCTGTGCTTTTTTTTGGAAAGAGATACTTATGGGAATACATATTATTGTAAGAAATTTATATCTTCAACTCTCTCTTATTTAACATATCTAATATGACCACCACTGAATGTATGGACCTCAAGCACAAAATCAACCAAAACCAAGGGACAAACAACAACAACAATGCCATGACTTCAAATCCTATTCAAAGTAGTTACTCAGTTCCAAGAATTTTAGTATCTAGAAACATCTTAAAATATGGTTTTCAGAAAATGTAGTATTGATTATCACAGTTATCTGAAAAGAACAAAATCCTTTTTAAAGAGAACATTGATAACTCAACTCATAACATTAGTACCTTAGCAGTACAAAATCGTGCATCATTCTTTAATGGGTTTTAAGCTTTACTCCACAGAATTTATGGTCTCTCCAGAAAGTCTCTTGATATTATGCAAAAGAGTAGTATTTCCAGAACTATCTAAAAGTGGTCATATAAGATGACTACAGCAGGAAGAGCTTAAATGATCACATGCTTGAAGTGAGAGATGTAACATAGACTCTGCCATGGAGCCAGCAGTTCACAGGCATCCTCTGCAAATGGAGTGCAGTGGCTGCCCAGAGTTCTTCAATAGTAGCATTTTCCCAGATGTCACTAAAGTTTGAGAGAAAAGAGGTGTTAATGGTTCTTAAATAACTGAAACAATTTAACTTAATTGGGTAGAAAAAATGCAAAAGAACAGTATAAAGTTCATATGAAGTAGAATTTTTTGAAGCAAGAAAAGCTACTATCCAGATCTCTCCAACTTGTGACCCTAGTGTATAATTTGTTTCAAATTCACAAATTAGGGAAACATTCTCAATGAGTAAGGTTATGGTCATGGTTTATCTAAAATGTTTATGAATAGTCCTTAAAATGGAGATGTATAGGGGAAGGAAAGAAGAGTATAAATAATTTAAAGTATGTATGAATGCAATGAAGATCCTTATATCCTCAAATATAGCTTTTGAGTTAGAAGAGAATATTTGTGAAAATGTACTATTTCTAGAATTTTCATCTTATTGGTATAATGGCAACCCACAGTCCAGTACCACAATTCAGAAATTATAACTATAACTAACTATAACTATAACTAACTACATGTATAACTATATATATAGTTATATACACACACACACACACACACACAGAGAGAGAGAGAGAGAGAGAGAGAGAAGGAGAGAGAGAGAAAGAGAGTGAGAGAGAAATGACCTTCATGCACCAAGAAGAGAGGAACTCTCTCCTGTAAATGAACAATATAAGTAGTCTTCTTGCTTTGTACCAGTTAACCTTTATTTTTGTTTGGATAAAGGTTTTAATTACATGGATTGGCTATGATAGCAGTGGGAATTCTCCTAGGGCAAAGTGATTTTTCCCAGTCTTTCAAAGACTATGAGATATTTAGAAAACAACCCTTTGGTATCTTTCTCTGCAATACTCCACTGCGGCTCAATGGGTTGATTACCATCTTAGAAACTGTCTAAAAAGATACAGGCAAGAAAAGATAACTGAAATTTGCAGTGCAAACATTAGATCCTGTGATGGATGGACCTTGGTGGTCACTTGACACAGAGGCTGTAACATAGGGAACTGCACAACAGCTTCCTCAGTGAGGTGTGATGTCCTTTTTATCTGTAATTTGTGTAAAGGTTAGTATCTTTTGTATATAATTTTCCTTCACAAGCATCCTAGTCTCTGAAATTCTCAAACACAGTGACCTTCCTTTCTTCTTCTCTCTCTATTTGAAGACTTAATTTGTTTTTCTGTCCATTTTGAGAATGTTTGTAATAATCTGAATGCTAGCATTCTTTCTGAACTACAAAAGTATTTTAACTAATGCTTCATAAAGTTATAATAAACAGTAGCTATTTCCTGAAACTTACAGCAACTCCAAAAAGTTGATAGTTTGCAAAATAGGAATTATAGCTGTCTACTATATCATTGAAAATATTATTTAGATAATCTTTGCAAACTGTAGGTAATATATGAAAAATACAGGCCATTGAACAAAAATTAGAGTAGTAGTTTGTATTTCTTAGATGACTCCCAACTGAAGTAGTTTAGTTTAGTTTAGTTTAGTTTAGACTGGTGGCTCAGTCAGTTAAGCATCCAACTCTTGAGTTTAGCTCATGTCATGAACTCATGGTTTGTGAATTCAGACCCTGCATTGGGCTCTGGGCTGACAGCTCAGAGCCTGCTTGGGATTCTGCCTCTCTCTCTGTCCCTCCCCTGTTTGCTCTCTATCTCTCTCTCAAAATAAATAAAAATTTAAAAAAACTGCAAAATGGTTTCCACAATTAAACTAGCTTGGACTTATACATTAAACTTCCCGGAATATTTGAAACCTTAAAGTATTCCAGTCTCCTCTCCCTTTGCATAAATGAGGACCCGAGCAGTCAGTACTCCTAGCCTCTATTCTATCAGGGGAAAAAAAAAAAAAAACAACAACAACAACAACGAAGAAGAAAGAAAAGTTGCTCTTCAGTGTTACATCAAATTACAAATCATTTTTTCTTCCCTCCTTTTTTGTGACAAAGTTTCTAAATGCATTAATATATTTTCTTGAATCCCCCATGAT
The DNA here is from genome assembly GCF_003009895.1 of Hyaena hyaena. Classification (NCBI taxonomy): domain Eukaryota; kingdom Metazoa; phylum Chordata; class Mammalia; order Carnivora; family Hyaenidae; genus Hyaena; species Hyaena hyaena. Next base: position 533,349 of record NW_024081679.1, on the reverse strand, counting down.
TACCTCTACCACAAACCTTCCTTTTTTAGGCAATACCTCTGTGTGATGGTGCCATCATTTTATTCTGAACCCTATTAAAAACAGCTCTCTGGCAAATGGACATGTTGACAGTATTTGAATGAATTTGTCTCTTCCAGGAGTAGGATACTGGGGTTTAACTTGAAGCAACTCTGAGGTTGAGATCTGGGATACTAGAGGTGGATTGGCAGGCCTCTGTGTGGGCAGAACTGTATTCTCATGAGCCATCACAGCACATGAAAGTGTTAGTCCATATGCTTCCTCCACACAACACCATTGCTGTTCAGGACAGGCTGCAGTTCACGACTGTGTAATTATTAGAAACAAATATAACATGAAGAAGAACATGGGATTGAAGCCCAGGCTTAACACCTCCCACTTTGTGATCTTAGACAAGTCTTGTCATTTCATTACTAGATGTTGTCTAGTAACTAACATCTCTCTCACTGGATTTAGTCAAGAAAAAACATAAGTTTGGATTCTTTATGGATTGTTACATGCCACACTGAAGCTGGACCAGTACTAGAAGTAAAACATTGGATTTCCATACATACATGTGTGAATGGAAATTCCACATTAGGCACCTAGCCATTTTATAAAATAATATACATATTTTCATGAAAAATTATTTATGACAGATACCTATATTTATGTTATGTTTATTGGTAGTCATGGAAATTTTTAGTTTATGCCATTTAGGGCAGACTTTTAGGGAGCTAGATGTGAAGAGGGGAGGCATCTTCAAGTACTTTAAAACCTCCATGTCCCAGTTGTCCTACAATTTATCTTCTTTGACAAATGAATTTGATTTTAAGCCATTCGGACATAGATGAGTATATTCTGAGCAAATAAATAAGGTTATGGTCAAAAAGAAAACTGCAGGCACATTTTTGTAGGGGGATGATTGCAATTCCATAGTAAAACAGGTAAATAACATAGTAAAAAAGGAAAATAGAAAAGATAAAACTCTAGCAATAACTTACATTTTATCATGATGGAAATCAAACATTTTTAACCATTCCAATATTTTGTGCTATTATTTGTAGGTGGGGCACACTGAAAGGGGCACAGGGACAGAAAGAAAAATTCTGGGTAGGTACCTCTTTCCAACTGCATTTCTACTGCGATGTGAATAGGGTAGAGTCATCTGTGTCACTACCACCTGGCTTGTGTTATTTAGTCACATTCCTAAGTTACGGTAATATTGTTAATAATAGTGGTATTTTCTCCAGCAGAAAATTCATTATAATCACTTGTACTAAAATAACAGTTTTCCTCTATTCCTCTTATTTCAAATTATAAAAGAGGAAAAGGTATTTTTTTTTCAAAGGAAGAATCAAAAGGAAAACATTTTGTTTTATTCTCATCCATATTAAAGTAATGGCTGGACTTCTCTCATCTGTTAACTTTGTGTTCGTACATTATGTTTGCTATGGATGATGCTTTGTAATGTTAGTATCAGTTTTATGTGTTGATATAAAGTATATGTATTTCCTATAGTGGAAAAGAGCTTTATTTTTGATTTTGCCACTTATAACAAATACATTCTCCTTCACTGAAAAAGGAACAATGTCTAGTATAAAAATTAACAGAAGGTTACACATAAGAAACATTTTGAAGAAGACTGAAACATATTACCTCAAATATCCAATTAATTGAAATGAACTTTGATGAATTGTTCCAGGTCTTTATATTGCATACATTTTAATATTTATTTTAAGTTCTGCAAAAAAGCAGGAATAGAGTGAATAGGTAATGGTAATTATTATGAAATTTGAATTTGAATATATACAGTAGAGGGCATATTAAAACTTATAGGACATTAAATATTAGTAGTGATAGTCATCAAAATGACTCTTATTAATTAGATTTCTTTACAAAGTACTCACAAAAATCAAGCACCCAAGTATGTGGTCACCTCTTTTATTTGTCTTGTTGATATATGGAAGTATTTTGCTTTTAAATAGAATGATGCTTCTTTGTATTTAAGCTGAGCTTTCTTGGGGCACTTGGGTAGCTCAGTCAGTTAAGCATCTGACTCTTGATTTCAGCTCAGGTCATGATCTAGTGATTTGTGAGTTTGAGCCCCTACATTGGGTTTGTACTGACAGTTTGGATCCTGTTTGGGATTCTCTCTTCCTCTCTCTCTCTCTGCCCCTCCCCTGCTTTCACTTCTGTGCTCGCTCTCTCTCTCTCTCTCAAAAATAAATACATAAACTTAAAAAAAACCTGAACTTTCTTAAATATCATTATCTTCATTAAAAGAAAGTTTGCAGTAGTTAGTTAACATTAATGCTACGTAGTTAAAATTCATAATTTGTGAAAGGGGATATATGGTTTGAATGCCTATAGTTAAGTTTCTATCTAGGATTTCTACTAAATGAGTTTAAATAATTATTCAATCTCATCATAATATAATATTTAGAGGCAAAAACAAATTACTTGTTTAATGTATTGAATTCACAGCAGTTTTTAGCATATAGCACCTGATACACCTGATAGCTATTTATGGAGTGAATATGAATGAACATGCAAAAAAACAAAAACAAAAACAAAAAACACAGAACTTTCTGTGACCCTCTCACCTTCATCCTCATCATTTCCTCCCTAGGGATGATATATGCAAGCACAAATGCACACACACAGAGACATACACACACGTACATATACTCACTCATTCTCGTATATTCAACACATATATGCATGTTATCACTTTAGATTACTTTTGTCACAATTACCATCAATTTTGAACTTATTGCTTATCTAAAATTTTCAAAGAAAACTATTTCATGGGCATAAAATCGGGATTTCTTTCTGCTGTCACTCTTAGATAAATTGCTTAATGTCAGTGGTAGGAATATAAGAATCAAACACAAATTATCATGTTCTATTAAATTGCACATTTTGGTTAATTATTTTCTCCACTTAACTGTATCCTCATCTTGGGCCAGTGTTGTACCTGCCTTATTTACTACTGTATCCAAAGGACAAAGCAAAGTGACTGGTACATAATGGGAATATACACAATACTTGTTGCTTGAATGAATGAATGAATAACATTAATCTGTGCAATCAGGAAAAATTAGGTCACTAAAGTAGTTTACATTTTACATAAAAATTAATATTTGGTTTAATTAAAATATGAAATCCTTAAGTAGTACTAGTGTTCTACAAGAATAATGAAGGGTCTGAGATGTTATCCCACTTGAATTAAGGAACATGGATCAGAAGAAAAGAGTACCAGAGTGAAGCTCACATCCAGAACAACAGCCAGATGTCACCACATAGGTCCTCACACTTTGGTCTTGCCGAGATAAGAGGCGACAGCCTTTATCCATACAAGTAGCAGCTGATGCTTCATAAATGAGGGACAGAGAAGAGTAGATTTTCTCCGTTTATATAGAGGAGACAGGCAACCTCCTCCTTTCCAGCAAGGAGAGAAAAAAATTATTCCACTAAAATGGGATGGAAAGGGTCTTATGTTCTTACCCTTACCCTCAGGAATATAAACATGTCTTTGCAAGGGCCAGATAAATACAGATAATGTCTCCGAATGCTGAACTTCATCCTTTTTTAACATGTAAAGACCAAGGGAGATAATGTTCCAGTACTCCTGGCACCATGGGGCTTAATTTAAGACCTTGTCTGGTCTCTGACTCTTTGGCCCTCTTGGGGAGATAAGAGAAGTTTTATTATCCTTTTGGATCAGATCAATTAACTAGACAAATGGCTACAGATCTAATTCTCACTGAATGTGAAGATAAAATATTTCTGGCAGAAGTGAAAGCAAATATTCTCTATCTCTATATCATATACACTTTTTGTGAGCCAGTAGATTAGAGTTCTTTTTGCAAGAGCACTGATAAGTTCAGAAAAGTTTTATTGCCCCACAATTAGAAATGAACATTTTAAAATATTTACAGGTAGGCCTATGATATAGTACATTAAAATTTAAAAAGTGGATGACTTCCATTACTGAATAAAATGTATTACATAACAATAAGCCATATAGACCACTAAAAAAGTTGAACACAGTACCGAAATTAATCTTCCAAATCATATTTTTAAAGAAATGAGAGAGCTGAATCTGGAGAAGATTTTCCTTCCTGTGAGCATTTGGTAGGTCTGGGATCAAGCTGAAGGTTACATTTGAAATATGCAGAAAGACAGAGAGAGACCTCTAGGAGACAGAGAATCCAGCAGTATTAGAATTTAGAGGAAACCCAAACACAAAGCCATCTCTTCCCATGGAATATTTACCAAATTTCTAGGCAGTGTGAATAGGTGAGGAGGGGAATGAGAAGACAAAGTGAAATCTTCAGCCTTGACAAACCTGCAGGAGGATTCCTACTGGCAGAGAACTTGAAACACACACATGCCCTGACCTGACTCGGTTTCTGCACAAATTGAGGTGATTAGTTTCTCACCATATCTCTTTAGGAGAAGAAAGGGCTAACCTTCTTAGGATAATAATACCAAGGTCAATCTATAATTATTAGAACAACGTATCCAGGTTACATTTGAAAATTCTGAAACATGACCAATAACTAAGGGGAAAAACTATCAAATAGGAGTAATAGATAATGCTTTAGATGTTGGTTTTAAAAGAGCCATTGTAAAAACCATTTTAAAAATATAAATGAAAGATGAAGATTTTAAAAAAATTAATGTTTATTTTTTGAAAGAGAGAGAGAGGGAGAGAAAGAGAGCAGGGAAGGGACAGAGGGAAAAGGAGACACATAATCCAAAGCAGGCTCCAGGCTTAAGCTGTCAGAGCAAAGCCGAACAGGAGGCTCAAACTCACAAACTGCAAGATAATGACCTGAGTCAAAGTTGACTGCATAACTGACAAAGCCATGCAGGTGCCCCATGAAAGATGGAAACCTTTAACAAAGGGTTTAAATATGTATAAAAATGAATCATTGAATTTGTGAGTGCAATCTTTGAAATCAAGAGCTTCCTGGATGGGTTAAATTGCAAACAGAATCAGTGATCTTAAATAAAATTCAATGATTTTGTAGTACACAGAGAAAAACATAATGAAAGAACAAAAGCAAATACAGAACAATGTGAATACAAATGGTAGGACACACTCAAACAATGTAATTGTATTCTCAGAAGGATTGAGAGAGAGAGAGTTAGAATCAATATTTAAAAACTTGATAGCCAATAGTTTTCCAAAACTGAAGGACGTCAACCCAAAAATTCAGAAAGCTCAATAAACTCCATGAAGGAGAAAAACAAAAACAAAAACAAAAGGTTGCCCAGGCATTTAATAACCAGTTGAAAGTAAAAGATAAAAACAAAGATTTTAAAATGGTAGAGTTTTTTTATATGATAGGTTAACTTCAGAAAAAAATAGCCTAACTGAAGACTGAAAAAAATGGGTGGCAGGGGAATGAATATATTTAACAATGATGTTGAAAAAACTATGTTCACAAGTGAAAGAATGCAAGTGGATCCCCTTTTCACACTGCTTACAAAAATTAACTCAAAATGGGTTAAAGGTTTACTTACATTTAAGGAAGACCTGAAACTGTGAAGAAAACAGGGACAACACTTCTTAACATTGATCTTTGCAATGACTTCCAGGATAGGACACCAAAAACACAAGTGACAAAAACAAAAATAAACAAGTGGGCTACATCAAACTAGAAAGCTTCCACACAGCAAGACAAAAAAACAAAAACAAAAACAAAAGTAACAGTGAGAGTCAGCCTGGAATCGAGAAATTACTTGTATATTATGTATCTGATAAGGAGTTGATATCCAAAATATTAAAAAAAATTTTTTTGTATGTTTTACTTATTTCTGAGAGAGAGAGAGACACTGTGAGCAGGGGAGGGAGAGAGAGAGAGAGGGAGATACAGAATCTGAAGCAGGCTCCAGGCTCCGAGCTGGCTGTCAGCACAGAGCCTGACACGGGGCCAAACCCATGAACCATGTGATCATGACCTGAGCCGAAGTCGGATACTTAACTGACTGAGCCACCCAGGTACCCTGATATCCAAAATATTTTAAAAACTTATACAGTTCAGTAGCAAGAAAACAAATAATGAGATTAAAGACAAGCAAAGAATCTGAATACACTTAGTTCCAAAGAAGATATAAAAATGGCCAGCAGATACATGAAAGGTGTTCAACAGCACAAGTCATTATGGAACTGTAGAACTACAATGAAATATTACCTCACACCTGTCAGAATGGCTAAAATCAACAACACAAGAAACAACAAATGTTGGTGAGGATGAGGAGAAAGGGGAACCCTCTTGCACTATTGGTGGGAACTCAAACTGAGGCACCTACTCAGGAAAACTGTATGGAGGCTTCTCAAAAGTTAGAAATGGAACTACCCTATGATCCAGTAATTTCATGACTAGGTATTTACCCAAAGAATACGAAAATACTAATTCAAAGGGCTATGTGGACTCCTGTTTATAGCAGCATTATCTATAATAGCCAAATCATGGAAACAGGCCAGTGTCCATCAATAAATGGATAAAGAAGATGTGGTATATATGTACAGTGGAATATTAGCCATGAATAAAGAATGAATTCTTGGCATTTGCTTTATAGCTAGAGTATTATGCTAAGGAAAAAGTCAGTCAGAAAAAGACAAATACCTTATGATTTTACTCATGTGTAGAACTTAAAAAACAAAACAGATGAGCAAAGGGGAAAAAGAGAGAGAGGGAGTCAAACCAGAAACAGACTCTTAACTATAGAGAACAAACTGACAGTTATCAGAGGGAGTTGGATAGGTGATGGGGATTAAGAAGTATATTTGTTGTGTTGAGCACTGGGTGTGGTATGGAAGTGTTGAATCACTATATTGTATACCTGAAATTGATACTACGCTGTATGTTAACTAACTGGAATTTAAATGAAAACACTTAAAAAAATTAACACCAAATCCTTCTCAAACTTCTTAAAAAATCCAAACAGGAAGGAACTATCTGGAACTCATTTTACAAGGCCAATATTACCCTGATACCAAAGCCAGAAAAGGGCACTATGAGAAAATAAAATATCCTTGGTGGATGAAGATTCAAAAATTCTCAAAAAACAAAACAAAACACCTAGCAAACTGAATTCAACAGCACATTAAAGTGATCATAATCATGATCAAAGGGATTCATGCTGGGGTGCAAGGATGTTTCAACATAAGTAAATCAATAAGTGTGATATCTTACATTAATTAAATGAAAGATAAAAATTACATGATCATCTCAATAGATATAGACAAAGCATTTGACAAAATTCACATTCTTTAGTGGTTAAAAACTCTCAAAAATTGGGTTTAGAAGGAATATACCTCAACATAATAAAGGCCACATGTGACAAACACAGAGTACACATCGTATTCAATAGTGGAAGATTAAAAGCTTTCACCCTATGATCAGGAGCAAAACAAAAATGTCCCCTCTTACTTTTCTTATTCAACATACTGGAAGTCCTAGAAAAAGCAATTAGACAAGAGAAAGAAATAAAAGGCATCCAAATTAGCTTAGAAGAAGTAAACTGTCTCTCTTTGCAGATGATATGATTTTATATATGAATAATCCTAAAGTCTCCATCAAAAAACTACTAGAACTAATAAATCAACAAAGTGGCAGGATAAAAGTCAACCTACAAAAATCAGTTATATTTTTATATACTAACAGTGAACTATTCTAAAAAAATATTTCATTTGTGATACAATAAAAAATACATGTACTTAGTATAAATTAAACCAAGGATGTGAAATATCTGTATACTAAAAATGATAAGAAATTGATTTAAAAAATTGAAGAAGACACAAATAAATGAAGTGATATCCCATGTTCATGGATCAGAAGAATTAATATTGTCAAAATGTCCATACTACCCAAAACTGTCTATAAATTCAATGCAATCCCTATCAAAATTCCAATGAGAATTTTCACAAAAATGAAAAATATCCTAAAAGTTGTGTGGAACCACAAAGACCTTGAACAGCCAAAATAATCCTGAGAAAGATTACTGGAGGCATCACAAATTTTGATTTCAAATTTTATTTCAAAATTTTAATAGTGAAAACAGTACATTACTGGCATAAAAATAGACACACAGACCAATAGAACAGGATCAAGAGCCCAGAAACAAACCCACTTATATATAATCAACTAATATTTGACAAAAAGGCCAAGAAGAGACAATGGAGAAAGCATAGTCTTTTCAATACATGATGTTGAGAAAAGTGTTTAACCATATGCAGAAGAATGGAATTGAAACCCTATTGTACACCGCTCATAAAAGTTAACTCAAAATGGATTAAAGACTTAAATGTAAGACCAGAAATTGCAAAGACACAGGAAGAAAACACCGGAAATTCTCCTTGATGTTGATCTTTGCAAAGATTGCTCGGGTATGATACCAAAGGTGCAAAGAGAAAAGCACAAGGTTTGCTGCCTAGCAAAACAGTAAGCAAAATAAAAAGGCAACCCATGGGAGAAAACATTTGCAAACCATCTATCTGATATGGGGTTACCATCCAAATATATATAAGGAACTCAGGCAACTTAATAGCAAAAATCACACATAATCCAACTAAAACTGGGCAAAAGATGTGAAGAGACAATTTCTTCCTGAGATAATACAAATGGCCAGTAGACAGATGAAAATGTACTCAATATCATTAGCTATCAGGGAAATGAAAATTAAAACCACAGTGAAAAATTACTTCACACCTATTAGAATAGCTAATATCAAAAAGGAGAGAGCAAGTGTTGTCAAGGATGTGGAGAAAAGCGAACACTCATGAACTGTTGATGGGAATGGAAATGGGTGTGGCCACTGTGAAAAACAATTTGGAGGTTTCTCATAAAATTAAAAAATAGAATTACCATATGATCCAGTAATCCCACTTCTGGGAATATATCCTTCAGGGTTTTTTCTGTTAAATTTACCTGTGGTCAATTAGCTCCCTTCCAGCCTTCAGGATAATCTTTATATACTTCATTGATGTTTTTTGTTTTGTTTTGTTTTTTGCTCCCTACTCCAAACCCTTATTCAGGCAAGCTCTCAACCCCAGGAGACATTCTGGACATAGTCTAACTTTTAGTTAATCTCATATTTTAAAATTAAATATAAATGTACAAAGAAAATGTTTAATTCTTATTGAATTTACTTTCTGAATATTCCTCAAATACTTTTCCTATTTCTCTTCCTAGTTTTCCTGCCCCTATTAAGACATCAGACTTGATTATTATAAGTTTACTAGCCAGTCTCCCTGCCTTTTCTGTTTACCCTCTTAAATCCATCCTTCTCATTATCACATGGAGTAATATCATCAAAATATAAATTTGCCCACCTTTTTCTCCTGCTAGAAGCAACTTAAGAACTTGTCATCATTTTCACCATTATTTTCTCAGTATGTATTTCCTTTGCTCCCTTTCAGCCTCATAACCCACCAGACTGCTTCTGTTTTATGATCTAATTATAATAATTTCATTGCTTCATTTCAGTGCTTCGTGCTGCTCCATAGTTGGCTGTTCATGCTTTTACTATTTTCTTTTACCTGAATCTCCTTTCCTCCTGTTTTTACCTGGTTAATTTATTCCCAGGCTTTAATATGGATCTCATATAGCACTTCTTCGATAATGTCTTTCCTGAACCATCCAAATAAACAAGATGTCCCTCAGCTGTCTTCAATAGCACCCTGTGCATAGTACTACCCGAGTACTCAGCTTATGTTGTTGTCCTTCATTAGGCCTTAAGCTTCCGGAACACAGAATAAGATGTTATTTATCTTTGTTCCCCTGGTGCCTGGCACAGAGCAAGTTACATAGGAGACACTATAATTGCAGCTTTTCTGACATCGTTTAATACGGGATTTCAAATATATGTTATCATTGTATGCATGATAACTGAGAGATTTTATACCAGTTCTATTTACTGTGAACTTGAGTGTGCATGCATATTAATGTAACTGATAAATAACTGTTTTATTCTTATTTAGAAAATATTTAGGCTCTTAATAATTGTGATCTATAATAACCATTTAAAGCTACACATGAGTTCCTTGTGTTTTTACAGTCAGGATTCAATATCCAACTATGATAATCATCTTTTCTCTCTCTCTTTTTTTTCCCTGCAGATTGCTGCCAATTCCTGGGGAAAGGCATGGGGAGAGAATGGCTATTTCAGGATTCTTCGAGGAGTAAATGAATCTGACATTGAAAAGTTGATTATCGCAGCTTGGGGCCAACTGACAAGTTCAGATGAACCATAACATATCATTGAATTTCCATAAGGCCATGCACTTAAGTAACCCTTTAAATTGAAATTAAGCAAAATGAGGTTCTCTGTGACAGTGGCATCTTTGTCTCTTCACATTGTTATTATAATGTGCCTGTTTTCTTGTTTCACCCTGGGCTCCCTGCTTCTGCTTCCTTTATATCACTGAGTATATAAAAACACTAATAGAGGACAGCAGAGTAGCTAAATGATTTTGAAGTTCTATGGTTGTCTTTTTTTTCTCTCATGACAGTGTTCATTTTGACTTTGATAGTTCACAAAAGTGTAACAGTGCTTGTCTTAAAAGTTCATGACATTCCTTTGTAGAAATGAAATAGCTTCTGTCTTTAACAAATGAGGTTTTCAGACTAAAAAAAAAATGGAAACACCAATTTACAATCTTCATGATTTTTTCCGAACAAATATTGCTATCTTTATTCATATTTTGCTTATAATTTACAAGAAGTAATGGAAATAGATTATTGTTTCTCTCAAAAGGCTAACATTTTGTTTCTTTCCATTTTCTTAACCTAACTTGCAATCTGAACTAAAAAGGAAAGTAACTCTCCATAGAAAATAACTATTCTTTATGGTAGTTCACTCTTTATACTGTGTAATGGCCTGTGCTCTAAAATAGATGGTGTCTGGGAGGTAAAATTTTCCACCACCTCTCTTGCTTCTTTAGGCTGATCTAATAATTAAATTAACAAAGGACAGACTAACAGAAAAACAAATTGAATTATGTATATACAGGGGCCCCATAAGAATGTGAGGCTCAAACAGGGGACTGAAGCAGGCAGCTTTTATACCTCTTAGATAGTAAGTAAGTAAGTAAATAAATAAATCTGTGAAGAATTGATAAGACAAAGAAACCTAGGTTTAGGTACTAATTAGTGAAGAAACTAAACAGACCTTGTTTATATCATTTTCTCAGCCCTGAATACCCTATCCCTGGTGATCAGAATGTCTGTTTATTTCCTGGCTCAAGGAGGGTACTTTTCAAGGAAGAGATTTATTTCCTGTTTTTCAGGGAGACAGAGAGCAGTGTCATTGTAGTAGCTATTCTCAAATAATTTTAATTCAAAGTAATCAGTATGTCAAAGTGACATATTCTGAGGCAGCCTGGCCAGAACCCCATCACTGGTTAAATAATGGAAAAGCTTAGAGGCTAACAATGGAAGTACAGTGTTAACACACACACACACACACACACACACGCACACACACGCACACACACACGTTGTTTGAAGCCAGTATGCTTTGTATAAGATCTATTTAAAACCAGTTGCAAAGCTGTATTTGGAAATATATTTATCCCTGAAAACAGCAACCTGATGCCATGAGTCAGAAAGAAAAAATAGACTTTTATCACAGCCATTTCACAGTTCAGCACTTGAGATTCTAAAAAGTAAGCTAAATTGGCACTAATTTGCATCTAATTTTTATTTTAGTTCTCTATAGTCAGAAAAACGAAAATAGCATCCTCATAATGCTTGGGAAAGGATAAAATCTTTTAATAATTCACCAGCATCTTAAATGGCAAACTAATAAATGAAAAAGCGAAGCTGGCCAGTAAGTGAGCATGGCCAATTATTATTACAATGGTGGGATATCCATGGTCTTCAACTTCCGTACACTCTGTCATCTGAATTTTCATTGTGGAACTTTTCTGTGCTTTTTTGCCCAAAGGTGCTCTGATTAGATAAGCTATACAAGTTGAAAATATAAGGAAGCTGAGCACAGAATGGTGAGTGTAGCTGCAGTTTTTTTTTTCCTCCATTAATCACTGAAGCTTCATCAAAAGCAGCTCTATGTACTTGGTTCTGCCCTAGATTATACCCACAGGGTTGATTCCCCTTGTTGGGATTGGCCAAACTTACTCTAGTGGGCTGAGAAATAATTTGGTTTTGTCTCAGTTTGGATTCTTCTAGAAGCAGCCCCTGAGGCAAAGCTTTGAGCATGCAAAATTTGAGCAGTAAAGGGAACACTGAAGACAGTGGGTAGTAATGTAGGATCACTGAAGGCAGACAACAAAGGCTACGTTACCAAGCAAAGTGCCAGAACAGGTAATGTGTTCTTATCTCACCCAAGAAGGATGTGTTTGTTGAGCACTGCTCCAAAGGGCCATGAATTTCCTGATTGGTCTCATCTGGCAGGTTGCACTGTCAAAAAACTCACAGGCAAAGAAAAGCAGGTTCTGATAGTTGGATATTAGACTGATGGCCACTGAAATGACACAGGTGAGGAATTGTACCTCTGCCACTGGTGTTCACACATTTTACAACGTTCCTTAGATGATAAAGACTAAAGAAATAATAAACGATAAGGCATTAAAATGCCAGAGGACTAACCTCACTATTAAAAACACCGATGGGAATGAGTTGATACAACTTTTTCCCTGTTAGGTAAATGAATAAAATTTGTTGGAATTGATTTTCTCATTGAAGTTTGTGGGTCTAGATAATAGGCCCAGATAGTGCTGTTTTAAAGTTTACCACCTTTCTGAGGATCCCAGTTTGTAATGAAACTAATCCCAGAGATTTGAAGAAAAAACAAAGAAAATATCACAATAGTAAGCCCCATAGGAAGACACAAGATACATTTGTCCAGTAGTAAGACTAAGATCTAAAGAAGAGACGAAGACTAGTTGGGAGACAAGTATACCAGTGAGAGAAAGAAAATACTATTCCTGAGGTTTGTCTCGAGTCAGTGTCATTCTCTGAATGATGTTGCTTCTCATTTTTACAACTTAAAAAAAAATTTTAATGTTTATTTTTGAGAGAGAGATAGAGAAAAAATGAATGGACAGGTGCAGAATGAGAGGACAGGGGCAGAATCTGAAGCAGGCTCCAGACCCCAAGCTGTCAGCACAGAGCCTGATGCAGGACTGAAAACCATGAACCATGAGATCATGACCTAAGTTGAAGTCGGGCGCTTAACTGAGCCACCCAGGCACCCCTCATATTTACAATTTTAAAGAAGATGTTTGGCTCTCTTTATTAACCAAAGTCCTGAATCAACCTTCAGGAAATAATGGTTGGCATATTATTTCACCAACTCTAAGGACTATTTGTAGAATTGATTTGATTAATGCCTGATGGTTTCTCCTGCACGGTGGCTTTCTTGGCCTGCAGGTATGCCCTACTCGCCTCACCTTGGACTGAGCAAAGTGAAAGACCCCATGTTTGGTGCATATGTCTTTAGAGTTCCAGTTTATTTGTATATATGTAGTCTTTCTGTTTTGTGTAAAGCGTATACAAGGGAAACATTGTTTGTAAAGATCATTTAATTCATCCAGAAAAACGTATCTCAGATTGGATTACACTGTGAGCACCATGACTTGGTTCTCTTCCTGTTCAATCAGAAGTTTGTGCTTTTACATACTTTTTGTGGGTTCCAGTTGAAACTTGCTATTGTGTGTAGTTTTTTCCTGAAAAAAAGGAGATAGTTCCTATATGACACATTGAATTAAAGCTTGGTCACTCCACTTAGTTGAATAATGCTTCTTTTCTTCAGTTGTCATTAGGAAATGTACTTAAGAAAGAAGTGGGAAAGACTTTGAAGATAAGAGGTCATGCCTTGTCCTGCTTTATAATGTTTGAGTCTTATCCCATTCTATTGTAAACAACGAGAAGGCTTCCCCAGGTTTCTTAAATGCATATTCACAAATTGTCTGAAAGCAAAGAATGAAAAAATAAGCACAAAAATGGAATTAAATTTGTTAGTTGCTAGTCACCTGAAAAGAAAGGAAACCTCTCTTAAGTGTCTTCAACAGAAGGAATATAGTGAAAGGGCTCAGTTACATACTTGATGGAGGAGCAGAGAAGGTGACAGAGGACAGTGAACCAGTCCAGGATGAGGAAGAGTCAGAAGCCGCCATCATTCCCTGAAAGAACAAAGTGAAGCAGGTCACTACTGGAATTCAGGGGCTGGTGTTTTCCTCCTGGTAGCTGGAAACATGACTGGCCAATGTGATGGAAGGAAAAGTCATGAAAAGACATGGTATTGCCCATTTGCCACCTCAGGCAGAAAGGAAGGGAGATGAACACTGAGGCATATCCCTTCCTCACACCTTCCAAACTGTCATCAGTGCCTCTCACTGGCTGACATCTGTTGAAAGATAACTGATACAGGAGGTTAGAAATTAAGCTGTCATGGTCAGCTGTTACCCTTTCCAGTTACAGAGGAGAATAGTGTAAGGGCAAAGGATAAATAAGAAGATAAACATTAAAAATACATTTGTGGTGAGTTCCATATAGATATGGGAATAAAGATTACATAAAGAACAGCTTCCCAGTGGTTGATTAGCTCATGAACTCAGTTCCTTGGTCAACGCATGTGTCTTAAGTACTGTAATGCTTCATGGTACGTGTTTGTTGTTGTTATTGTTGTTGTTGTTGTTGTTGTTAAACTCTTTTGATCTCTAGGAAATAATAATATATTTCCTATAGGGAAAAATTCCCATTTTGTTCACAGTAATTTCTGGGGAGTTTGTTTGTCATTTTAACATCATTGTCACATATGGCAATCTGATCTCAAGACACTTATTTTTCTTTGGGTGGAAGTTGATTTCATCTTCAAAAGAAAAAAAAAGGAGAAAGTAAGTATTATCTCACAAACTGCCATTTTATGAAATGTTTCAAGGGAGAAAAGCCTCAGTCTGTCAGGTACCGCTGTATCAGAAAGGACACACAGACATCCCTTCCCCAGAAAAGTCAATGAAGGTGGAAAAGAAAAATAAAATCAGTCTAACACTATCAAGAATGGATAACTGAATGAAGGGAGAAAGCTTTTCCATCTTCAGTCGTGAATAATATTGTACATCATTTCACTACCATATCTGATAGAAATGATTAAAAACTCATTGACAAGTAAATCCAATAGAGTGGGATTTCTCCTGAGACACCACCAGCAACACTCTCATTATTTAGAAAAAGAGTGACTGGCAGTACTCTTCCTGCCATCATCTGTCCCCTCTCTGTAACCGCCACTGCTGTAAAAACAAGATGTTTTTATTTTTTCTGAGATCGTATGGGGAATAAGTGTCTAGTTGCAAAGACTTTAAGATTTATCTTGTATTATAGCCACCATTTTAAAGATTCACAGTTCACAGTCAGGTCACTGAGAAGTTCTACAGGAAAGTCTGGCAAAGCAGTACCTGGATTCAGTCCTCACTCACCTTGACCATGTACTCTTCTGCGGTGACCAACAAGTACACTTATATTCAGTGGCTCCACATAGGACCACAGACTCAGAGACAGTCCCTGCCCTGTCTTATCTCACAAATGACTCTTTTGTAAAATGAACTTTGGCAGACACCAGCCTAGATATAGCTTTTAGGGAGAAGTTGGTATGCACTAACCTCTGAGTATTAATATAGCAGGAACATTTACCTTTGTCTACAAATCAGCTTTGGTGCCACTCTCAGAATGCAGCCTTTGGCTGGATATACTTGAAGTGTGAGCCAGTCTGAAATGTCTTATGACAATACACTAATGTACTAAGTCAAAGAATGTGCTGTATTCATACCACTAAAGTGTGTGAGAGAACTGTGCTTCAATGAAGTGTGTTTTAAGAACAGCCCAAGAGTCCAGTGATCCTTATATCAAAGATTTCCTACACTTAGCCAGTGAGGGACAAAAATTATTGTCCGTGAGGGATACATCTCAAGAAGGTTATGAATGTCCAAATATTTGTGCTAGACCTCATTTGATAGTATGGTACAGAACCCTGAGTCAAACTAGCGTAAGCCAGAAAAGAATGACATTGACCTATGAAATGGGGGTGACCAAGAGGGGAATCTAGCTTTACACATGATTGGTTCCAGGTGTTTAAATGATTCCATTAGCACTCTGTCTTTTTCT
Source organism: Hyaena hyaena (assembly GCF_003009895.1). Taxonomy (NCBI): domain Eukaryota; kingdom Metazoa; phylum Chordata; class Mammalia; order Carnivora; family Hyaenidae; genus Hyaena; species Hyaena hyaena. The sequence goes on along the minus strand of NW_024081679.1, from coordinate 517,210 downwards.
CAAGGTCTTAGCTCTGTTTGACTCCATATGGCTTTGTTCCAAGTACATTTCCTCTGCAAGGCAGTAAGATAGATGCTGAAAGCCCCCTGTCAGCAAATTATAGTCATTGAGACTCAGTTTCTGAATCTTTAAAGTGGAATTTTAAGTACTTATAAACCTTGCTGTCATGAGTGGTAATTGAGAGAGTATGTGCAAAGTATTTTGCATGATTCCTGTCATGAAGTAATTTGTAAATAGATGATAGCTATTATCATCACCAATCTTGTTATTACCTTTATGATCATTATGGTGCAAGGAATCTTATGGATCTAACTTACCAATAATTCCAACCCTCTGCTGTACAAGTTATAGATGATGACTTTTTTTTTTTAATTTTAAGAAATAGTGTGTATGTGTAAGCATACATGGGGGAGGGGGAAGGGGAGGGAGAGACAGAGACAGAGAGAGAGAGACAGAGAGAGAATCTCAAGCAGGCTCCACACTCAGCACAGAGCCCAATGTGGGGCTGGATCCCACAATTGTGAGATTATGACCTGAGCTGAAATCAAGAGTCAGCTACTCAATGGCCTGAGTCACCCATGCACCCCTGTAGACTTCTGATTAATGTCTAAGAGCCATCACCTTTCTAGACTGCTCACTTTTTTTTCAGGTTAGTCAAATCTTACAAAGCTAGATTTCCCCCTCTTGATCACCCCTACTTATAGGTCAGCATTAGCAGGTGGCTTTCCTTTAGTATGTGCTATAATTACTCTCAGAACGGGGTCATAGTTTACAGTACTTATTTTTTTAAATTTTTTAATATTTATTCATTTTTGAGAGACAGAGACAGACAGAGCATGAGCAGGGGAAGGGGAGAGAGAGAGAGAGAGGGAGACACAGCATCTGAAGCAGGCTCCAGGCTCTGAGCTGTGAGTGCAGAGCCTGATGTGGGTCTTGAACCCACAAACTGTGAGATCATGACCTGAGCTGAAGTCAGGCGCTTAACCGACTGAGCCACCCAGGCGCCCCTAGTTTACAGTATTTAAATCCTTGCACCAGAGATATCAAAACTTTGCAGGTCATTGACGTACAGCTTTCTTTGGAATAACAAAACCACAAATGTCAAGTCTTCCAATTTCAAGAACATATTTTATATACTCTAAGTTGATCATCATAAGAGCTTGGTAACATGATATACAGTAATCTGTAAGTTGCTCTAAGGTAAAGACTATGTCTTATTCCTCACTATTCCTATGAGCAGTATAAACACAGTTTATATACAACAAATATTTGCTAAATGATTTATTAAGTGAATGAACATTGAAAACATCATTTTGGAACAAATCTGCTTTTCAATTATCATACTATTTTGTCATTACTGCTTTACTTCCCTGTATCCCCCACTCCCATAGCATCTCCGAGAGGGCATGGAACATACTCATGTAGTGACCAGCCCTAGCACGGTGTCTCGCATAATTTCTACTGACAATTTTTTTAAGCATATATATATTATACATTATATATCTATATATATTATTTAATTCATTGTCAAGTTAGCTAACATACAGAATATATACAGTGTACTCTTGGTTTTGGGGGTAAATTCCTGTGATTCAGGAATCATAATGTCAATAACATTATGACAAGTGCCCTCCTCAATGCCCATCACTCATTTTCCCCTCTTGCCCTGATCCATCAACCCTCAGTTTGTTCTTTGTATTTAAGAGTCTCTTGTGGTTTGCCTCCCTCTCTGAAACTATTTTTCTCCTTCCCTTCCCTCATGGTCTTCTGTTAAGTTTCTCAAGTTCCACATAGGAGTGAAAACATAGAATATCTATCTTTCTCTGACTGACTTATTTCACAAATTTTGAGGAAGTTTTGTTTCTAACTACAAAAATCATTAACGTTTTTTTCTCATTAGAAGGTGTATAGCTTTCTTTTGGTGAACCACAAATGACTTGCTTAACTCATTAAACATAGAAAATCTTTTTGAATGCAGCAAAATGTAGTTTCTTATGTACTCAGTTTAGTGAATTATTTCCCTTGTCTTTTCACTTCCTTATCCTGCCTTTTGATGAGCAGTGTTCTAAATTTCATGTAGCAAAATGAAGCAAACTTACTCATTTCATGGTTAATGCTTTCTATGTCTTACGATCTACTTCATCTTGAGTCACTTAGTTTTGATATATATACACATAAGTTTATGTATTTATATAATTTTATATAATTATATTAATATATATCATGTAACTAATATAATTATATATCTGTATAAATAATGCATTTTATATAATGAGTATATGAATATAAATATGACAATATACATAAATATGTATAATATACATAACAAAGAGACTTAAGTTGGTTGACACAGAAAGCACTAACCATGAAATGAGTAAGTTTGCTTCATTTTGCTACATGGAATTTAGAACGCTGCTCGCCAAAATAAACTATATATAAAGCAAAGATACAAGACAAATGAGAAAAATATATTTGTAGAAAATATAAACAATAAATATATATGTATACATATATGTGTGTGTATGTGTGTATATGTGTATATGCATTTCATGTTTTTGCATTATTGGAATATATTAATTTATATTATTCATATTAATATTTTAATTTCTCCGGATCTACATTTATTTCATACTTTTCCTTCCTAATATTATTAAATCTTTAATTTATGCATGTCTTTTTTTCTTACTTTCTTAAACAAGTTTATCAGAGACTTGTCTATTTCATTTTCCTTTTCAAAGAAACAAATTTCAGTTTCATTGTACTCTCTTCTGTGCCTTTGTTTTCTGTTTAATGACTCCTCTCATCTTTATTGTCTTCTTTTTAATTTATTTGCATTTATAAAGTTTTTATAAAATTTATAACTATTTTGTATCTTATTAAATTGGATTTTTAGTTTATTAATTTTGAGCTTTATTGTATTCTAATTTAAGTATTTATTAAGTATGGTGCTTTCTAAATGATGCCTCTCAGTATAATCATTGCTTCCTTTAGCTGTTTATAATTACTTACTTTAAAAGAAAACATATTTTGGGGGTATCTGAGTGGCTTAGTCAGTTAAGCATCTAACTTTGTCTCAGGTCATGATCTTATGGTTCATGGGTTCAAGCCCTGCATCAGGCTCTGCGCTGACAGTGTGGAGCCTGCTTAAGATTCTCTCTCTCTCTCTCTCTCTCTCTCTCTCTCTGTCTCTCTGCTCCTCCCCAAGTTACACACTCTCTCTCTTTCACAAAGGAAACAAATAAACTTTATATACATACATACATATATATATAACATATTTTCTACATAGTCAAATGTGAGGAAAATTGCATCACTGCTAGTTATATTTTATTTCTCATGTACTAAGATCATCTTTATTCAGTGAGTTTACAAGTGTAATGCAGAAATAATAGCATAATATGAACACTGTGATTTGATAACCAGCTGCACTGAGGTACCTTGTGCTGCAAGAAACGTATTTTAGTCATTTAGATTCTAATATATATTTGAAACTAGAAAACTCACAACAGGCTAGTTCGCAGTTACATTGCCTCACAAAAGCCATATTCCCAGGGAGAACCACTCTCTGTGCGCAGGCTGTTATGTGTTAGTTCTCGATTTTCAGGTGATAACCTTCTCTTTTTCAAGAAGTACAAGCTATAGACCATTCTTTCCTTAGCCCACTAGTTTCCTACAGTGACAAAGAAAATAAAATAGCAAGAAAGTCAGCCAAGATGTAAATGACTTTGGAATTTAAAAGTCAGTTTCAGATTTTGTAATATGTGATATCTGTCTTTAATATTTTTCTTTTATTCAGTATGTTGAATTCCCAGGTAAGTTCTCAGTAAAGAAAAGAGGTATTTGCTCAAAGGAAGTAAGCTTTATTCTTATCACTGCAATTGCTATTCATAATTGCCATTTACAATTTCTTTAGCATTTAACCAACTCTATCTAATCCAAGCTTTTGATTCATGATTTAATATGACATGAGATATCTTTCTTGGAAATAATTTAAAATTGAAATAAGACCATGGTTGAAAAAAATCCATTTTGATTATTTGTCAGAGTACTTTACATATTGATATGCACATGAACACTACTTGAAAGGATTATAGAATGATTGAGATGATGTACTAGTTGATAATTAGAGTAACATTTTTCCTATTTTAACGTAGTGTTGACAGGCACCTATGAAGTACAGTAAAACTCGGCCTCAGTCTTCTTTTTCAATATATTCAGGTAAAGTAGCTTTAAGAGCTTTGGGAAGTTACACATCTCTATTATTTAATTTGTTCAGATTCTACCAAGTCAATACATTAATCCTACTTACATTCATTGGAGCCTTTGCTATGGACTGAGTGATAGAAAAAGTGCTGTTCATATAGTCTCTTACTTTAGCAGGTTTTCTCTGAAAGCTCAAGGAGATATAATGTAAAGGGGATATAGGCTATATCTCCTTTAATCACAGAGTGTCTTTCTTTTTGTCCTAACGTGTTGCCAGGTACAAGGAAGGCAGAAGGAAGAGAACACAGGTCTTCCCAAATCTTTGAAGCTGTTTTCTCACCCCTGAAGAGCCAGTTCTTCAAGTGGCTAAGAGTAGGCAGCTTGCCTTCAGAGTAAATGTTTGTAAGTCCAGTGTCTGTAATTTCTGAACCAGCCATCAGAATGCCCAGTCTACAAGTGCACTTTGGGAGGTAGTGAAACGTCTATTAGATGTTATGACTGCTCTGGAAAATCTAGGACCCACGGATATTGTGTGTGTAGGCCTCTAAAAAGGCAGAATCAAATCTCTGCTAATTTTCAAGTTATCCTCCGAGTTTTACCCAGGACAGGAGTAGGGTGGCGGTGGGAGGGGTGCGTGTGTGTGTGTGTATGTGTGTGTGTGTGTGTGTGTGGTGAGGGGATGAGGGTTTCAATTGCCAGATAGAGTCTGGAAGTAAATACATATGATGTTATTTTAAGAGAAGGAAACATAAGTATCCATTTCCCAGGATTCTCAGAGGTCCCTGCTGTAGGGAGGATGGCCTCAGCATTCATTTGCTACCAGTGGATTCAATATTGTGATGTCTTATATGGTGAAAGCACACACATGAGCCCACACATATATGCATCCAGGCTTTTTGGAACTTTGAAGGTAGGGGTCTGTTTCATGTCCAAGTCTGGGAGTTTATTTATGTTCTGTGTTAGACTCTCTGCCAGGTACTGGGGATATTTTGGGCAAAAAGTCAGACTTAGATTTTATTCTGGCAGGAAAGCAATAGGCATTAAATAAATAATTACAATAAATTCTGAGGGGTATTTTGATGTAAAATTCCACATGACTGGGAGCAGTAGCAGAAGAAACCGGTAGAAATTAGAGTGTTGGTGAAGGTGTCTTTAAGAGGAATGGTTAGGTTGGTACCTGAAGGAAAAGTAGGAGTAGGCCAGAGTAAGTAGGCCTACATGGCCAATAATTAAGTTTTAGGCAGGTCTGGAGAGAAGGCATGTCTGAAGTCCAGTAGAGGTTCTTTGTAAATGGATGAGAGAAACTGGCAATGAGGCTGCCAGAAATGAAGAAAACATGCAGGTTGTAAAGGGTTGTAAAAATTAATTATGTTATGAAGTTTTGCCTTTATTTCCAAAATAGTGTGTGTGTGGGGATGTTAAAAGATTTAAAAAGTCCTTCTAACTGCTGTTTGGAGAGTGGATATGAGGAGGGAAAGACTAGAGATAAGAACACTGGTCTGCAGTCCACTGTGAAGCATGGGGCTAGAGAAGGCAATGGTTCAGACTAGGGAAGTGGAGAAGAGAAATGTCCAGGTCGACAAAGTGTGTAAGGATCTTAACTGAGGACCAATGTGAGGGAGACAGGAGATTCTAGAATGACTCCCAAGTTTTGGGTTACTGAACAAAATTAAACCTCAGGAATTTTCACAGTGAATCTCTGGGATTTCTTGAATTTGTCCTTGAAATACTGCTTTGAAGGAAGACTTTAATTTGCTGAGTGTGAATTTTCTGCATCAGCCCATCTGGCACCTACGTCAGTTACTTTCAAGGGCCTACTTTATTGCAGAGTATTGAGAACAGTCCTAGTCACATAGGGACAAAGAAAATGGACATGGCTTTTATCATCTAGTGAGAAATTGTTTAATGAACAAAGAAAAGACCCAAATATATGGGTTGTTTAATGAACAAACAAAAGACCCAAATATATTTCACATTTAAGGGCCATAAAGAAAGCAGGTGCCAATGAGGAAAGTGATGGAAATGGAGGAAGGAGGACACCCAGACAGTGTGGGCATGAATAGAAAACTTCTGGCGAGCTGAAGGGGTGTGGGGGGAAGTGGAGTGTGGAGTGAGATGGGTTGTGACTGGGGATGGATCGACGTGATTTTGAAAAAGTAGCAGAGAACAGATTCATGTGAATTGTGGAGGCCTTGGTAAAGAGGCTGAATGCTATTCTCAGTGCAGTGGGAAGTCACTGAGCAACTATTATCACTTTAACTGCTCTGTGGGAATGGGCTGGAGAGAATAAAGACCAGGACTGAGAACTGGTAAAAAAGCTATTCCAATAGTCCAGGTGAGAGGTAAGAGAGGCTCAGATCAGGGCAGGAACGAAGGACTGGGAAATAAGGAGAAGTAGAAAGAAAGAAGGCTTAGGTATGTAATTAGGCAAGACCTCTAGTTTTTCCCTTTATCAATTCGATTGATAGTAGTGTCATTCACTGAGATGTGGAGGAATGAGGAAAAGTAGGTAATGGCATAAAACCAAGCGTTCACATTTGGTTATGTTAAATTGGTATGGCCACAAGACTTCCACAGTCCTGGAGTGACATAGGAGAGACTGAAAGACTCCATGTCCCATTTACAGGGAAGAGAAGTAGAAGAGTGGTCTTTAAGTTTAGATGAATCAGACAAAATGAGGATAGACTAGAAACTGACAGTGAGATAGACCTGTCAAGAGATTGAGGGATGGTCCTGCCGAAGAACAGAAAAGAGAATGAGCATCATTTCAGCATATGCCAGTATGAACAGATAGAACTGATGAGGTCTGAATACCTTTCTCCCCATCCCCCTACCATACAATGCTGCGAGGAAGGCCAAATAAGTCCTAGGACTTAGTTCATTCCCAGAGAGCAATCAAGAAAGAGAACAATCCTCAGTTAATGAATTTTGAGATAAAAATGACTATATACAAAGAATTGATTAATATTATATTATTTGCCCATATATTGGATGGGCAATTAAATAGAAATTAAGCAGTATTATAAAAGTACTAAGAATGTACTTTATGTATATATGTGTGTGTGTGTGTGTTATGCCTGTGTGTGTTTGCATGTATAATGTATATTGTTTTCATTGTTAATTGGAATTTTCTTGACAGGAAAAACTTTTATATCCTGACTTGTTTTTAATATAATAGTTATTCTAAACAGATATTTAATATATGATCGCTGATAAATGACCAACATTTTAAAGCACTGACTATTAAAGAACTGATGCAAAATTCTGATGAGCATTCCAGTATATGCCAAGTTTAGTACCAGCAATGTCTGCAGAATGAGATGATTTTGATTAACCAAAATCCCAGAACAACAAGAAACCAATAAAAATTGGGTTTCAGTAGCAGCAGGAAGTTGAATTTAGTAGAGTCTCATCTGATGCAAATTCACAGAGGTTTTTGCTAAAATTTAGATAGTTTTCCTTGGCCACATACATAAACAGTCTCTATTGAATGAAACTCCATGTATTCTTTGTAATCTATGCAGGAAAAAAACATCTAACGATAAAGATAAAAATAGTCAAAACTGACCACTTGTGCTATTTTTGCTCTAACAAATGCTAAGTAAAGTACAAAAATTTGATTTAAAAAGGGAAAAGAAAATAAAAAGCAAACTTCTGAAACTCCATGATTCTTGGTTCATATAAACACTAAGTAAAATAGCAGAGCAGCATGAGTTCTGCCTTTTGACTTTGTAATGCTCTGTATGAAACCTAATTTAGACTTGGGAAAAATTATATCATCACCAGAGCTGGCTTTGTACTTAAAGCATTAATGAGAAATGGAGGACTTTTCAGTAAAGTGTAAAGAAAAGATCTTAGAAATGGGGGCAAAATAAAAGATGAAAAGACTTTGATTTTGGCTCTGTGGGGTAATTGAGAGCTCATGCAAAAAGGCTCATGTGTTAATTACCTAGCAGTATCATCAAAATTCTTCTCCAGCACCTTCCCTGCACCACTCTCTTATGCCTTTTTTACTTTTATTTTTGGAAAGGATTTAAACTTCTGAATAGATTCTGTGATGGGAGCCACTCAAGAATTAGTAAAATGGAGAGGGTAAATACACAAAAAAATGACAGATTCTCCCCTTATTTTGGGTATTTTCCAAGCTACAGGCCTAGAAGTCTGTTTGTGAGTGAAATATTATGTTGCCCCTATATTATTATAATTTGAACTCTGTTGATGAACTATTTCAAAACCCAACTGAGAATGATGAGCAGAGAAAAAGCTGTGCTGAAATTAAATATCATCTTTAATGGTAATTCAAAATAATTACACGTATCTATTTCCTAAGAAACCAATCAGGGATGCACTGATCCTGTGGACTATCTAATATATTCCAGCATATGACACATGAAAGTGGTAAACCTACCTGAAAAACTTTGGTACAAAATATTTTTATCTATAAAGATGCCTGGATATTTTTTCCTGCATAGTAAAACAGGGCCTCGGTACCATACATTTTTCCAGAGCCTTACTTAAATAAACATGTGTCGTTAAATGATCCTATCAAATTAAATTTCCCTTTATTTTATGGAAACTGAGGAAACATGATTTTTTTTTTCCAAAAACCAGAACATCAGCTCAAATTAGAACAGCCTAGACAGGACACATATTTATTCATATAACTGGGAAAAATAGAGATGGAGCCAGGCATTGGATCAACTGGATCCAGAACCTAAGTGGTGACCTCACCATTCTCTCTCTATCTCTCTCTCATGTCTTCCTTGCTCTCTTTTTCTCCACTTCTATGAGCTTTGGCCTCATCACATAAAAAAAAAAAAAAAGAACAGACTTTATCCATTTAGCAGGGGGATTGATCATTAGTGGTTTTAGGCTTGCCATCATCTTAGAGATCGCAAGGGAGTGGCTCTCAAAATGTTTCCCAAGGGCTAGTAGCATCAGCAACACCAGGGAACATTTTAGAAATGCAAATATCAGGGTCATATCCCAGACCTACTGTCTCAGAAACTATGGATCTGTGCTCCACATCCTCAATCTGTGTCTTACTATACCCTCCAAGTGATCCTGAAGTTTACTAAAGTGGAGAGAACCATTACCCTAGAAGAAAGAGACTGTCTCCCGCAGCATACGTGAATCTCAGGGAGAGGCTCACATTGACTTGGCTTCAGTTATGTCTCAAACCTTTGAATGGATAACTAGAGGCATGGAACTAGGAAAATGTAATAAGCTGGGCCTGAAGTATATGTTCACACCCCTGACCGGGGCAATGAGAATCTGTCTTTCATAGCCCCTTCAGAAATATATGAAGCAGTGAAAGATGATATCTTGAAAGACAAGGAGGACACCGTTACCAAGGAAAAGAGGGAGAATGCAGGGTCGACAGAAACACAGAAGAATGGACTTCTTCTCCAAGCCAAAGGTGACCATAGTTCAGTTTTTATCTTATACATTCCTTGAAAGTAGCACAGAACATGTACTGATGTTATCAATTCCATCTTACCAACATTCTTGGCAAGCAAAAGTCATTATAACAGTTTTAGCTTTTATTACCTTGGAAAAATAGAACACAATATAAATGATTGGTTCAAGGTTATTCATGTAATAATGGAATGAAACCAGACTTCAAGAGTACAAATGCGCAAGTCAGGAAACACTCTGCCAGGTCGACACGGCAGACTTCCTAGCAAAACAAGAATTTGCTGGTATGATCCCATCGTTGACAACATCTGGATAATAATGTTCTCCCCTTTACCTGATTATTTAACTTTATTTATTATTTAAAGTATTTATTTATTTTGAGAGAGAGAGAGAGAGAGAGAGAAAGTACACAAATAGGGGATGGGCAGAGAGAGACTACTAAGAGAATCCATGCTGAATCCCACCAGCAGGGCTCGATCTCATAAACCATGAGATCACAACTTGAGCTGAGATCAAGAGTCAGATGCTTAGCCTACTGAGCCACTCAGGCACCCCTGATTATTCAACTTTATGTGTTCAAACCAAAATGTAGGAGAGACAGAAAATAGATCACAGATTAGATTAATTAGCGAAGCAAAATAACATCTCTTTATTGATAAGAATGACTTCTGAAACAAACTACTTGGAAATAGCAGAGTCTGTTAAATTTTGACCCCCCCAAAAAAGTGCTCACTCTCTCTTTTTCTCTCAAAATAAATAAATAAACATTAAAAAGCACAGAGGGGCACTTGTGTAGCTCAGTTGATTAAGCATCCAACTCTTGATTTCGGCTCCAGTTGTGATCTTGCAGTTCATGAGTTTGAGCCCCACATCAGGCTCTGCTGACAGCATGGAACCTGCTTGAGATTCTTTCTCTCCCTCTTTTTCCGCCCCCCCCAATCTCTCTCAAAATAAATAAATAAATAAACATTGAAAAATTTTTACCAAAAAAAATGTGCAAGCTTGGAAGTCTATATTAAAGGGAAGCAAATAAAGTTTAGTACTGTACCTTAAGCCTAACAAAAGTGCAACTGTGAAAGCTTAGAAAGAAATATGCCTCATTAACCACATCCCTGTCAAACAGATTTGTTTCGACTAATTCCAGAGATACTTTGACACTTTGAAGAACATAATTTTAGAAGTCTCCTTTGATTGCTCTCTGAAATAACTACAAGTAAAATATGTGAACACCTTTTACAATTTTAAAATAAAGCTTGCTTCAGATTTTCTTGCCAAGGGAAGATTTGAGATCCAGTGAGCTATGGGTAATCTACCTGCAAAAACTTAGTAGATGGTTAGTACTTAATTTTTTTTCCCTGTTCTATATATGTCTACAAATTACAGCATTATTTTTTCACAGTTGTAGAGGACTATTTTTCATTTTAAACATTTTCCTCACATTTTGAATGCTACCCTCTCAAGATAGAATGCATAAACTTGTATTCCTCAGCTTTCCTTCCCATTAGGGTGAGACAAAATCTCCCTTAACTTTGGTTTGTAATTGGGTTTGGTGAACAAACAGTCTCAACATGGAAAATGTAGTTTGCTGGCTTAGGTAGCAGAATCAGACTATTGTTTCTGGGGATGACAAAGTGACAAATTCCTGTTTGAGACTGTTCAGCGCGGTGTTTCTGGGGCTGGCAGTGGGTAATACACAGCATCTCAAATTAAATTTTTCAATTATAGCAGAATCAAAATTTTTGTGCCATCATTAGAGTCTGAAGCAATCTGCTCAGGTCGGATCTGTAGTAGATATTGCTGATATTCCTAATGATTCTTGTGATGATTAGTATGGTGCTATAGATGCCTTACTGCTTAAATTAGCTAAGGTGGATTCTGTTGTCAGAAACTAAGAGTTCTGAACAACACAAAGAAATAAGGCAGTCTTAAAGTTGGTTGCGTGTTTAGCGGTGTTGTAATCTGACCAGGTTTTTTTTTTTTTACTTCTTTCAACACTCTGTAAATACATATGTCTTAATTAATTATATTGGTTTTACAAGCTAGACGTTAATGGGATGCCAAGGTGATTTGTACATCTTCCAGTATACCGTACTACAAGGAACTTCCCCCTCCTCTCCCAAGGAGACATATATTTATATTAATTTTGCCTCTTCTATGGGACTGGTATAACATGACATCCTTCAATGTTTATCATAGGTTTGCATCAAAAAGAATCCTTCAAGAAGGAACAAAAGGACCCAGAATGATAGTGCTGTGAATTTAATATTGCCTTTAAGAGTTAAGAGGAAATGAGATTTCATAAAATGCTTGTTTAGGAATGATAAATTATATCCTCCTCCCTGCCACATGCTTTTGGACAAGTCACTTAACCTTTCTGGGACTTAGTGTGCTCTTTCTTTTATAAAGTAAGGAAAATAACATATTTTTTCCTATCATATTTGGACTCTGTGGAGAGAAGTTGGTTTTAGAGTATATGGTGTCAAAAAGCAATATAAATTACCTTTTGTTTGAGCAGTGCATCCTCCATAAAGCAAAAGGTTATTTCTCAAAGAAAAAATAAACAGGAAAAGGGATTGCTATAATAGAAAACTGCAGGCAGATACTCTACATTGTGTTTTGAAATGTAAATAATTTATATGAAGGGAAGAGAACATGATCTATTTCAAATAGGAAAAAAAAAGAATTTATTTTGCTTGACTAAGAACTGATTGGATCAAAATTAATTATGCAATGTTAAAAACACACACATACAAACACACAAGGGGCTCCTGAGTGGCTCAGTTGGTTAATGTCCATCTCTTGTTTCAGCTCAGGTAATGCTCTCATGGTTTCATGAGTTTGAGCCCCACATTGGGCTCTATGCTGACAATGCAGAGCCTGCTTGAGAGTCTCCCTCTCACCTCTGTCTGCTCCACCTCTACTCACCCTGTTTCCATCTCTCTCAAAATAAATAAACATAATTTTTTTATACAAACAAACCACCCAACCTGGAGAATTCTTTAAATGTTGCTATCTGATTTCAGATATGAAGTCTGGAACTAGAAAGTCAAAACTTCCAGTCAATAATCTTTTATGTATTGATTCTTCTGCCACAAAGATAAAAAAAAAAAAAATCAGGATTATACTTGACTCCAGGTAACTTCTGTTTAAGGATACCATGAGTCTAGAAGGAATGATAATTCCCCAGATTAATTGAGAGCATATACAGATTTCGACAATAAGTAATCTTGAGCACCAAGCAGAAGAGATCTGCTTTCATTTAATGGACAGGTTCTCTTCCATGAATAAAAACTTTGGATACACTTAAAAGCAAATAGAAATAACTTTAGACTCTATTGTAAGTCTTGGGAATATGGAGTGGATCAGAGAGAGTGGGAATAAATAGAAAGAGAAAAAGATAAAGTATTAACTTCTCTATATGTCTTAAAATTTTAAGATCAAAAAGAAATTCTTACACTGCTTTTATTCATTATATTCAACAAATGTTTATTCACAAGTAAAGATGAAGATGGGCATAAAAACAAATAATTTTATCTAAACAATAAGTGTTTACAAAATTATCTGAACCCACAAAAAAGATTCTCTTTTGGGATCACTTTTTGTCAGGTCAGACTTACCATGGAGGAAACCTGTATATGAAGCATTGATAATAAAATAAGAGCTCCTTATTTGGGAAGAAGATGAAGAGCGAATAGCAAATAAGGAATGTAGCAAAGAGAAAAGTGAGCAATCTCTGTCTACTCCCACTTGTGCTCATATTTGTCTTTGATTCATTTTTTAAAAATAGTTTATTATCAAGTTGGCTTCCATATAACACCCAGTGCTCATCCCCACAAGTGCCCTCCTCCATGCCCATCACCCCCCTTCCCCTAACCTCCACCCCCATCAGCCCTCTGTTTGTTCTCAGCATTCAAGAGTCTCTCATGGTTTAGCTCCCTCCTTCTCCCCCACTATTTTCCTCCTTCTTCTCCCCCATGGTCCTCTGTTAAGTTCCTCCTAATCCTCCTATACGTGCAAACATATGGTATCTGTCCTTCTCTGCCTGACTTTTTTTTCTCAGCTTAACACCCTCAAGTTCCATCCATGTTGCTACACATGGCCAGGTTTCATTCTTTCTCATTGCCATGTAGTATTCCATTGTATAGATAAACTACATCTTCTTGATCCATTCATCAGTTGATGGACACTCAGGTTCCTTCCATGATTTGGTGATTGTTGAGAGTGCTGCTATGAACATTGGGGTCCATGTGCCCCTATGCATCAGTACTCCTGTATCCCTTGGGTAAATTCCTAGCAGTGCTATTGTTGGGTCATAGGGGAGTTCTACTGTAAATTATTTGAGGAACCTCCACACTGATTTCCAGAGGGGCTGCACCAGTTTACATTCCCACCAACAGTGTAGGAGGGTGCCCATTTCTCCACATCCTCGCCAGCATCTAGAGTCCTCTGGTTTGCTGATTTTAGCCACTCTGACTGGTGTGAGGTGGTATCTAAGTGTGGTTTTGATTGGTATTTCCCTATGAGGAGGGATGCTGAGCATCGTTTCATGTGTCTGTTGGCCATCTGGATGTCCTCTTTGGTGAAGTGTCTGTTCACTTCTGAACAGACTGAATGTGTCTCCCACATTCAGATCCTTTATCCATTTTGAGTTTATTTTTGTGTATGGTGTGAGAAAATGATCTAGTTTCATTCGTCTACATGTTGCTGTCCAGTTCTCCCAGCACCATCTGTTAAAGAGGCTTTTTTCCATTGGATACTCTTTCCTGCTTTCTCAAAGATTAGTTGGCCATACATTTGTTGGTCCAATTCAGAGTTCTCTATTCTATTCCATTGGTAAATGTGTCTGTTTTTGTGCCAATACCATACTGTCTTGATGATGACAGCTTTGTAGTAGAGGCTAAAGTCGGGGATGGTGATGCCTCCTGTTTTGGTTTTCTTCTTCAATATTATTTTGGCTATTCAAGGTCTTTTGTGGTTCCATACAAGTTTTAGGATAGTTTGTTCTAGTTTTGAGAAGAATGCTGGTGCAATTTTGATTGGGATTGCCTTGAATGTGTAGACTACTATGGGTAGTAATGACATTTTAACTATTTATTCTTCTGATCCATGAGCATGGAATGTTTTTCCATGTCTTTGTGTCTTCTTCAACTTCCTTCATAAGTTTTTTTGTAGTTTTCATCATACAGCTCTCCTGTATCCTTGGTTAGGTTTATTCCGAGGTATTTTATGGTTTTTTGTGCAATTGTGAATGGGATCAGTTTCTTGATTTCTCTTTCTGTTGCTTCATTGTTGGTGTATAAAAATGCAACCGATTTCTGTACGTTGATTTTGTACCCTGCAACTTGGCTGAATTCTTGGATCAGTTCTAGTAGGCTTCTGGTGGAGTCTGTCGGGTTTTCTATGTAGAGTATCATGTCATCTGCGAAGAGTGAAAGTTTGACTTCCTCTTTGCCAATTCTGATGCCTTTGATTTCCTTTTGTTGTCTGATGGCTGATGCTAGGACTTCCAGCACTATGTTAAACAACAGTGGTGAGAGTGGACATCCCTGTCGTGTTCCTGATCTCAGGGGGAAAGCTCTCAGTTTTTCCCCGTTGAGGATGATGTTAGCTGAAGGCTTCTCATAGATGGCTTTGATGATGTTTAAGTAGGTTCCTTCTATCCCAACTTTCTCGAGAGTCTTTATTAAGAAGGGATGCTGTATTTTGTCAAATGCTTTTTCTGCATCTATTGACAGGATCATATGGTTTTTATCTTTTCTTTTATTGATATGATGGATCACATTGATTGATTTGCGAATGTTGAACCAGCCCTGTAACCCAGGAATGAATCCCACTTGATCTTGGTGGATGATTCTTTTGATATGCTGCTGGATTCGATTTGCAAGGATCTTGTTGAGAATTTTTGCATCCGTATTCATCAAGGATATTGGCCTATAGTTCTCTTTTTTTGCTGGATCTCTGTCTGGCTTGGGAATCAGAGTGATGCTGGCTTCATAAAATGAGTCCGGGAGTTTTCCTTCGACTTCTATTTTTTGGAATAGCTTGAGAAGAATTGGGATTAATTCTGTTTTAAATGTCTGGTAGAATTCCCCAGGGAAACCATCAGGTCCAGGGCTCTTATTTGTTGGGAGATTTTTGATCACTGATTCGATTTCTTCACTCGTTATGGGTCTGTTCAGGTTTTCTATTTCTTCCCGTGTGAATTTTGGTAGTGAGTGTGTGTTTAGGAATTTGTCCATTTCTTCTAAGTTGTCCAATTTGTTGGCATATAATTTTTCATAGTATTCCCTGATAATTGCTTGTATTTCTGAGGGGTTGGTTGTAATAAGTCCATTTTCATTCATAATTTTGTCTATTTGGGTGCTCTCTCTTTTCTTTTTGATAAGCCTGGCTAGAGGTTTGTCAATTTTGTTTACTTTTTCAAAAAACCAACTCTTGGTTTCATTGATCTGTTCAATTGTTTCTTTGGTCTCTATGTTGTTTATTTCTGCTCTAATTTTTACTATTTCTCTTCTTCTACTGGGTTTAGGGCGTTCTTGTTGCTCTGCCTCTAGCTCCTTTAGGTGAGCTGTTAGATTTTGGACTTGTGCTTTTTCTAATCTCTTGAAATAGGCCTGGAGAGCAATGTACTTTCCTCTTAGGACTGCCTTGGCCGCATCCCATAGATTTTGAATTGTTGTGTTTTCATTTTCATTTGTTTCCATATATTTTTTAATTTCCTCTCTAATTGCCTGATTGGCCCATTCATTCTTTAGAAGGGTGTTCTTTAACCTCCATGTTTTTGGCGGTTTTCCAGACTTCTTCCTGTAATTGATTTCAAGTTTCAAAGCATTGTGATCTGACAGTGTGCATGGTATGATCTCTATTCTTTTATATTTATTGAGGGCTGCTTTATGTCCCAGTATGTGATCTATCTTGGAGAATGTGCCATGCGCACTTGAGAAGAAAGTAAATTCCCTGGCCTCAGGATGTAAAGTTCTAAATATATCCGTCAGATCCATCTGGTCCAATGTGTCTTTCAAGTCCATTATTTCTTTAGTGATTTTCTGTCTGGTTGACCTATCCATTGCTGTAAGCGGAGTATTAAAGTCCCCTGCTATTAGCACATTCTTATCTATAAGCTTGTTTCTGTTTGTGATTAATTGTTTTAGATATTTAGGTGCTCCCATATTCGGTGCGTAGACATTTATGATTGTTAGTTCTTCCTGATGGATGGACCCTGTAATTATTATGTAGTGCCCTTCTTCATCTCTTGTGATTGTCTTTAATTTAAAGTCCAGTTTGTCTGATATAAGTATCGCTACTCCGGCTTTCTTTTGATTTCCTGTAGCATGATATATATTTCTCCATCCCCTTACTTTTAATCTGAAGGTATCTTCCCGTCTAAAATGAGTTTCTTGTAGACAGCATATTGATGGATTTTGTTTTTTAATCCATTCTGCTACCCTATGTCTTTTGATTGGAGCATTCAGCCCATTTACATTCAGTGTTATTATTGAAATATGTGGGTTTAGAGTCTTTGTATCTTTTGTAGGGTTCATGTTTGTGGTGGTGTCTCTGGTATCTTTGTTCCTTGCAACCTTTCCTTCAGAGCATCCCCCTCAGGATTTCTTGTAGGGCTGGCTTCGTGGTGACAAATTCTTTCAATTTCTGTTTATTTGGAAAGGTTTTTATCTCTCCTTCTATTTTGAATGACAGGCTTGCTGGATAGAGGATTCTTGGCTGCATATTTTTACTGTTCATCACATTGAAGATTTCCTGCCATTCCTTTCTAGCCTGCCAAGTTTCAGTAGATAGGTCTGTCACCACTCTGATAGGTTTCCCTTTGTATGTTAGGGCCCTTTTCTCCCTAGCTGCTTTCAAAATTCTCTCTTTGTCCTTGTATTTGGCCATTTTCACTATGATATGTCGTGCAGAAGATCGATTCAGGTTACGTCTGAGGGGAGTCCTCTGAGCCTCTTGTACTTCCACATTTACTTCCTTCCCCAGGTCGGGGAAGTTCTCTGCTATAATTTGTTCCAGGACTCCTTCAGCACCTTTCCCTCTCTCTTCCTCTTCTGGGATTCCTATGATACGGATATTGTTGCGTTTGACCGTATCGCTGAGCTCTCGAATTCTTCTTTCCTGTTCCTGGATCAGTTTGTCTCTTTTTTTGTCAGCTTCTTGTTTTTCTATAATGGTGTCTTCTAAATCACTTATTCTCCTTTCTGCCTCTTCAATCCGTGCATTGGAGGCCTCTAATTTATTATGGATCTCATTTATCGCATTTTTTAATTCTTCATGCCTATTTTTATTTTCCATTCTGTCTGTAGCCATAGTTTCTTTGATGTCCCCTATGTTTTTTTCAAGCCCAGCTATTAATTTTACCATTATTATTCTAAAATCTTGTTCAGTGATGCTGCTGATATCTGTTTTGAGCAGTTCATTAGCTGTCATTTCTTCTTGGAGTTTCTTTGGAGGAGAGGTCTTTCGTTTCGTCATTTTAGTTAGCTTTCCGGCTCTTGTTGGTTTTAAAGACCTGTTATGCTCTCTGTTTCTATGAGCACTGCTATATCCAAGAAGACTCTTTGACTTTCCAGGGCCTATCCTTTCAGAGAGTGTTTTTTGAATGGTATCCCTTGGTCTCTCTTGTTGGGACCTTGGTTATTTTATTTTCCTATTCGTAGTGATATTTGGGACTCTCTACCTTGTGTACTCTGGCTTGTGGTAGCCCTGGAAAAGAAAACAGACAGACAAACACACAGGGAGAAGGAGCACAGAAACGCACAGCCTAATTCAACTAACATGCAAAGCGAGGGGGAAAACGACAAAGTTAAGATAAAAGACGGAGGAGGTAGGGCAAATAATATGGAGTATAAAATACATAAAAGGTTCAAAAAGGGGAAAAGAAAAGGAAAAAAGAAGAAAACCGATGGACAAAGAACGGTTTAAAGCATATACCTGGATTTCCCAGCTACAGTTAAATAGCCGTGTGTATGCAGTGCTGGTTGAGGAGCATAGAGAAAGAGAGAGAAGGCAGGGCGAGATGAGGCACAATCGGAAATAGAATGAACAGGCAGAAGGGATAAGAAGCTTTTTTCAAAGAGGTAAAGGGTAGAATATGGTTGGATAGGTGAGAGAAGGGTGCTGGAATTATCCAGAGAAACTATATAGTCTAATTACTCCTGAGAGAAATAGCTGAAAATGTTGGTAGGTGTAGAATTTACATTTACAGAATGGACTCGTTGTGATTGTTTAAGCAAGCTGGCGACCAGAGTTAATCAGGTCAGTGTTCTGGGGAAAAAAGAGAGAAAAGAGAAAGAAGAAGAAAGAAAGAAAGAGAAAAAAGGGGAAAAGATAAAGAAAAGAAAAGGAAAAAAAAGGGAGGAGGGCAGCTCTCAGGCAGGGATGGGCGTGGCGTGACCCAATGCCTCAGGCGGGAGTTCTGCCTTGGCGGTTGTGGGGAGGAGAGTGACGGTGCTCCAGTCCCTTCTTGAACCAAGGGCTGCACCTCTCTTTTTTGGGCGTGTAAACTCCCCGTACCGGGGGCGCAGCCGAAGTTGGTTGCACTCTTCAACCCAGGCCAGTTCCAATCTCCAAATCCCAGTCCGTGCGCCCCGCTGAAATTGCCTTAGACACAGCTTCCCAGGCAACCCTCTAGGGGGCAATTCCAGGCTCCCTGCCAAGCTCTGGGGGCGGAGTCAGAATCGCTACTTCCTTCTCTGGGTTGGGCTGGCGAGCATAGGCGGAGCCCGCTGGAGTGAGGAAAATCGGGTCCCTCTATGGCTCGTCACCCGAAACACGAACTCACAGGCTAATTTCCCAGTTTTTAGCTCTTTGCCTTCCCTCTCGAGTCCCAGCCAGCCAGGAGCGTGGACGCCTGGTGTCTCGCGGCTCTTTCAGGGGCCCCAGCCGCCCGGGAGCCACAATGGCGGCAGGCGCGCCACCTCTCTAAAGTCCAGCCTCCAGGAGCCAGCACAAAGAAGCAGTTTGTGTGCTCAGCCCCCCACCCCCACCCCGGTACCAGTGGCACGAGGGGACCTGGTGTGCAGGTATTTGGCAAGTACGGTGTTTCTATGCCCTGAGCAGAGGTTTTTTCCCCCCCGAGCGGAGGTATTTCTGTTTTGGACTCTCTCCTTTTCCCCTCTCACTCCCTGTAGAGGGTAGAGGGGGATCGCCTCCCACCCTGGAGTCTCCGATCCTGGCCCGGTTTTATCTTCCCCAGTTCGCACTCACGTTAGAAGGCTCTCTCAGTGGATTCTGCGTCCTTTTTCTCCCAATCTCTCAGGTTTTGTAAGGTTTCCAATGGCTTTCGATCTTTTCTATGTGATGTATGGGCGCGAGTGCAAGTACGGAGCTCCTTACTTCTCCGCCATCTTGCCCCCTCTCTCTGTTTTTGCAGTTCTTTAGCTGTCATTTCTTCCTGGAATTTCTTTGGAGAAGAGTTATTCTGTTTCATCATTTTGGTTAGCTTTCTATCTCTTGTTAGTTTTAAAAGCTTGTTGTACAATCTGACCCTGCAGTTCTGCTATATTAAAGAGGGCTCTTTGACTGTTCAGGGCCTGTCCATTCAGGAAATATTCTTTGAGTGGTGTCTTTTGGTTTCTCTTTTTGAGAGTGTGATTATTTTGTTTCCCTACTCGTAGCGGTATTTGGGACTCTCCACCATGTATACTTTGGCTTGTTCCTTGAGGCATCCCTGTTAAGTGATTTGGAACCTTAGGGACTGGATGGCTTGTTGTCCTGAGGTCTTTGCCTTCCAACATCGAGATGGGATCTGCCCCACTGGGGATGTAAAGACTATATTTTGATGACAGACCGCTAAGGCAGTCACTTCCTTTCCAGCCACTCTGTGAGCTTTTTCTCCTTCACAAACAATCACTAATGATCTGATTCAGTTTTATTTATACTATAGTTATTCCTCAACTTATGATACTGTTATGTCCCAATAAGCCCATCGTAAGTTGAAATATCATCAGTCAAAAATATATTTAAGACACCTAACTTACAGAACATAGCTTAAATGTGCTCAAACACTTACACTGGCGTATCATTGGGCAAAATTATGTAACACAAAGACTGTTTTATAACAAGGTGTTAAATATCTCATGTAATGTATTGTATACTGTACTGAATGTGAGAAAACAGAGTGGTTGTGTGCAGACGGATGGTTGATCAGCTGTTAACCTATGTGATCACATGAGTGACTGGGAGTTGCCACTGCCCAGAATCATGAGTGTATTGGATTGCTTATCCCTCACTCAAGAAAAGATAAAAACTTGAAGTACCGTCTCTACTGAGTGAGTATCATTTTAGCACCATCGTAAAGTCAAAACAACTTTGTAAATTGGGTACCGTCTGTATATTTTGTCACATGAATTGAAATCCATGGGCAGCTTCAGGATCAAAGGTTTGAAATTGATTGTGTTTCAAACACATTTGAGTTGATCCCTAAAATGCATAAATTCTCCCCACTCCCTAGTCCCTAGGGACTTCATTTGAATATTTAAATATATTATTTTTTATTCAGAAAGGCATTCTGTCAACAACCAATGGAGATTTAATTTTAGCAACATCACGTGGCCCAGGTGAAACTGATCTGAGTTTTCTTATAAAAATAGTTCTACCTATTGACTAATCATGACACTGATGTATTTCTTCATGAATATGTTCTATATAATCAAATATAAATCTATTGGCAACTGAGATAACCTATGTTAATATATAGGCTACATAGCTTCAGCTATTCCCACTTGCATATCTCTTATTTGTCTGAAACACAAATATTTACTGGAAGAGCCTGTTCAAGGGATGTGTTATTACTCACTCTCTTTCTCATCTTTTCATGTGACATGATGGATGATCAGTTTCTTTTTTTTAGTTGATAGGAGGATTTCTTTATAGTCCCTTCCTCAAATCCTGTTCTGGATCTCTCTATTCTTGAATTTTTCCTCTTTCATAAGTCCTTATGTGATTGTGAGCCATGTATTAGGCTAAAAAAGAATCAAATCAAATGTTGTTTCTACAAGAAAAGAAAAACAGAGGTCTTTCCCCAGAAACACTGTTAATAGAAAGCAGCTGGCTGTTTATAGGGGCTTTCATCTACTTTCCAAATACGACTTCTTTCCCATCTTTCATCTAACTCTGATAGAGATTTCCTGGAGATTTGACACACTTAAGATTGTATTTATTTAGGAATATATGCTTTTTATATACTTGTGATATGAAAGGAATTGTATGTATTGCCAATTACCAATTTCTTCTCTTTCTCTGTTTAAAACTTGCCTTTTTACCTTTATGAAACCAGAATCAGTTTAATAAATACTATTAACATTCTTCATTTTATGTAATGGGGCAGACATCATGCATTAGAGAACACAACTAAATGGACATTGATTACCCATAAATGTGAAGAGAGAGAACAGCATGGGATCCTGTTTGCCCTTTGATGAAGTTGTATTTATCACAGGACTTAGGGTTTATATGGAGCTAAAAGGTCCACACAGTTGTTGATAAAGACTTCAATACAAAGGGACAAAGTGGAGGCAGTTAGCACCCTGCAGACCAGAGAAGCCTCAATCAGGCCCACAAATACTAATCACCATGGCTTTGGCAACCATAAACACAGAAAGGGAAAAGAGGGCCGAGTCCCAGTTAAATGTACATGGCAATGTTGAAAACCAGTCATAGTTTTTGGACAGCACATTATTACAGTGCAACCCACTCACTGAATTAAATATTTTTTTCATATAATTGTCTTAAGAGTGTTACCACATTTTTCTGATACAATTTTAAGACAGTTACATGAATCGTTGAAATAATTTGTCTATCCATTTTCCAAATGGCTGGCAATAAAAGCTACAATGAACTGTACAACCAGCTCCTTTTCACAATTTAGAGTAAAATATATATAAGTGTGCCAGGGACTGGATCTGACAACGTTTGTGAGTTTTTTGCTAATAACATAGTAGAATATTTTGATTTTTCCTTTTAATCTCACTGAAATACAGATGTCTCATAGCTTAGTTTGTACCTCTTGAACACAGCTGAAAATAATTGGAATGAGGGACAATTATAAAATTTTATTTGACCTTACAGATAATAAGAATTAATACGTTCTGCAAGTTGCAGCCCCCCAAAAATCTCAGATGGATGCATAGCACATTCCTTATCATCAAATGGTTTAATTATTGCTGGTCTTTTCAAATAATAATAGTCATGGCAATTATACATGACTCACTATATTTGGTGATTATGTAGGAAACACTACATTACATGAGTTGGAGCTTTATACTGATTATTTCTCTTTTAATTCTCATGGCACCTCTTCTTTAATGATAACTACTGGTAAGAAAAATGGGGCCAAGTATATTGTCAAAGTTACATGGCTTACACATGACAGGTCAAGATTTGCATATTAATTTGCTTTATTCTCAATTTCTTACTCACTTTTGTTATGCTACATCATAAAGTAAGGAACTCTGTTGAGATCCTTTATATTATGAGGGTTCAGTATAATTTTTTATCTTCATTATTTCTTCCAATGGCTTTCTAAAAATACTTAGCAGTGAAATATGTTAAGAAGTGATCTCACTGAGTGGCTCCTACAGACCATATTAACGGCATACGAATCACTTGGATATTGTTCACCCTACAAGCTACTTCTCACACAGACTGCTAATCAAGCATTAAGTATATGCTGAGTATATGCAGTTTTGCAAAATCCCTCCTTATTCATCCATTTACCCATTCATTGATTTTCCCTTGAGAAATACTCTTTGCAAAGCATCTTGTTTTGCTGTGAGGTGCTTGCATGTTGTGAAGTCCCTCACTCTTTCTTCAAGGAGCTAGGACTGTCATGATAAAAATGGACATTCCTTCAAATAACTGGCATACATATGAAATGGAGGAATGTGTTATTTAAAATAAAACTTACTCTACCTCTCACTGCCTTCTAAGATGGGGGCTGGGGCAAAATTTTCATCAGTGAGAAAATAAATCTCCCTGTTGTTCTCTTTCCTGTGCCGAGACTAGTGGAGGAAGGGGACCAGCAATGACCCTGACAGTCCTTCTTTCTATTAAATGAAGAGACATTAATGGGTCTTTGGATCTACTATAGTAAACCCTACCCTCAGGATGTGGCCAAGAGCCAAATTACTGAGCCTGATAACAGGAAAGGGAATGAGTTTCCAAGCATGATCTGAGGGTCTTTGGTAAATCAGGGCAGTAAGAAGAGGAATGAGAGGAGGGGGCTAAACAACCTACAGGTCTGGAAGCTTCCATTGCTCTTAAGCAACAGTCAAGTCTGCCTACAAAATGACTGTACATCATTGAAACTTCTTTCTTGAGGAGGGTAAAGCAATGAGAGGGATCATGGAAAAGTGACCAAGTTTTCCATTTGGGTCAGGGCTGAAAAGAGGGCAAGAGGCTGAGATGCACACATGGAGCTCAAAGTTCACCAAAACAGACTGGGTAAAAGTACCTGTGAGAGAATATGCCCTAGTTAAATACACAGAAGTTTTCATAGTGGTCTTCTTAGACCATGTGCTGAATGTGGAATGATAAACATACCAACTTTACAGTTTAAAGGATAAGGTGACCTCTGAGTACATACAAAAGTCATAGATGGCAAGTGCCAAAGGAGAGAGAGAAATAAGATAATATATTTTTAGGGATGCATTAAAAAAAAGCAATGTTCTTTAGACAGTAGCTAGCATAGTAGGTCTACATCAGACCATGTAATGAGATTCAAGAAATCCTGGTGGACCCCTTGTCTATCTCCAGGAGCTGATTTTGAGGGCTGAGGCAGAGTGAAGGATGTATAATAATCCTCATTACTAGTTGGGTAAGGGAGGGAGAGTGGAATGGGGGGATATTGAATCTTGAGGTGGGATGCCCAGGTCCATAAACTGGATGAAGAGAAATGGGGTATAGAGCCAGGCAGGCCTGGATGGGATCCAATGCTTCATGCCGCTGCTGACGGGACAGAAGTGCCCTCATAGTCAGGAGGTAGCGAAGAAATGGCATAGAGGTTTCAGACCTAAACTAGTTCACGTTCCCTTGAATATCTAGAAATGGTTCCTCATAATTTTTTTTAATTTTCCTTTAATGTTAAAGTGGAATATGAATATTTATTTTCACCATAAAAATGGCTGCAAATTTTGATTCTTGTAATCAAGATAAATATTTGCTTTGTAGAGTTTAAAAATAGAATGAATCTTGATTCATATTCATTTATCCTTGATAAAATTGATGCTCTCTTTGAAATACTTCTAATTTGAATGCACATATGAGAAAATTGGGACTTTCACAGGCTGTGACTTTTTATGACTGTCAGGAATGCAATACTAGTAGAAGACAGTGATTTGGTGTATCTGATTGCTTGTACACACAGCATTACTAGTGAGCCATATAATATTTTAGTAAAACCTTGTAATTAAAATTATAATTATATTTTTCAGGTACAGATTTAATTGCCCTGCTCATAAAAATGTGGGGCCAGGATATTAGTTTAAATTAGTAAAACCTGCCAAAATATTATGTCTCAATGTGAAACATACATTTAATAAATCATTTCATAATCCTATATTAGATATTATCAAGTATTCTTGTTACCTCAGAAAGAAATGTCCAGGCATTATTATGCTAACCATTCTTCCAAAATGCCTTATGCTGTCCACCTTTTTCAGGCTATCTTTTTTTTTTTCTACTGCCATTTGCTGAATTCTCTTTGATTGTTGCTTAGTGAAATCTCCTTATCCTACAAGATCCTATGTAAATGTCACTTCTGCCAGAAAAGCCACCCTGCTCACCATGGATCATGAACCAACCCCTGTTGCACATCTCTTCTAATCATACCCCCTCTCACATTGACAAATCTCTTATTCTTCTGTAAACTCTTTTGGGGCCAGGATAAATGTCCTCTAAATCTCGGATTCTTTTATAGTGCCTTCTCTATAACTGTCCTCAAGAATATTTATTACATAAATGAATACATTGTTATTATTTTAATAATTCAATAATTAACTGTTAAATCAAGTTATTGAATAAATCTTTATAGTTTTCAAATTACTAATTTGAATGCCACAACAGTGGTCAAAGTTTCATGTGTCTGGAATAGGTTGTATTTGCAAAAAAAAAAATCCATTTGTTTGATTGGTGGTTTCTCAGGGAGTATGCTCGCCAAGTCAGCTGCAACTAGCTAGATTCTCCTAGCTTGCTTCTAGTGGTATTAGGGAGGGAAAGCCGCTATGGATTGGGTATCATAAAAACTAAATTCATCTAGCCAGCTTTTGTTAAATTACCTTTTAAAATATTGTTTTGTAATATTAATTTCAAGTAGAGATGTAAATAATATATTCTGCATGCACCTGGATATAGCAGAGTTATTTCTATTTTATACCCCTTCTTACATAGAGAATTCTTTGCCATCATGTATGCTCCTATAGTATGTTGATTTCTTTACAAACACAGCTAAAGGAGACATCTGTACCTTCAGTGTTCATGGCAGATACAAAGTACAGACCTACTACTCATAACTCAAACTGAAAAGTAGGCTCTTAGCCTTAAAAACCAGAAGTGCAGCAGTAAAGCAGGCACTATTTCAGATCAGACTTTCTCTAAGTTTAAGAGCAGTGACCAGAAAGTTACTCCTTCACTGAATACTTAGGTGCTTGCCATCACTATGACTATTGTGAAGTATCAGTTACAATGATGATCTTCCTCTCTTGGCGCTCCACTTCATGTTCAGTGTGTAAAACGTAAACGATAAGCCTTATACAACCATGCTGAATTTATTTTATTGGAAATAAAAACATAAGAAATTCTTACATCAAATCGGGAGACAGTGCACATACATTGCTGAAAGGAAATTTAACTTTAAAAAGAGTGAGTTCTGCCATTCTTTTGCTCCTTCTTAGGTATGTGATCCTAGACAAGCAAGTTACTGAATATCTCTGGATTTCTATTTACTTTTCTAAAAATAGAAGAAACTACTCTGGCAAATTCACAGATCTGATATAATTGACATGGAAAGTATTATGAATTGTATTCCCTTACAAATGTAAGGTTTTCCTCTTCCATCTCTTCATTTTCCATGTGTGTGGGCCATGTGATAAGACACATGTTGGCATATTCAAGACATGGGATAAATCTAAAAGTTCAGAACAACCTGCACTTTTTGATTAAAACTGTGACTCCTTATTAAAATTTCAGAATCAACGTTGATAAAGCAAAACTACCCACTTAAAACGTTATAGAATTGCCTGAAGGGATTATTGAATGGAGTAAATGAGCTAATTGCTTTTTAAATTTTTCTCCAACTCCAATTTCTATTATGCTTGCCAAGTATTGTTAAAAATTTGCAGAAATGGTCAAAGCTTTTGCATTTAAAACTTCATGATTTTTATATTCCTTTATTTTTTTAACTCCAGTTAATTAACATGCAGTGTAATATTAGCTTCAGGTGTACAATAGAGTGATTCAACACTTCCTAACCCACTCCTTCTCCCCCTTTACCCCCCCATCACAACTGCTGTCCTTAATCCCCATCACCTCTTTTACCCATTCCACCCACTGACCTCCCCTCTAGTAACCCTCAGTTTGTTCTATTTTTAAGAGTTGGCTTCTTGGTTTCTCTCTCTCTCTCTCTTCCCCCCTCCTTTTCTCATTTGTTTTATTTCCTAAATTCCACATGTGAATGAAATCATATCATATTTGTCTTTCTTTTACTGACTTATTTCACTTAGCATAATACTCTTTAGCTCTATTCATGTCATCGTAAATGGCAAGATTTTTCTTTTTTATGGTGGAGATATATGTTTATAGCACACCTTCTTTATCCATTCATCAGTTGGGGCACACTTGGGCTGTTTTCAAAATTTGGCTATTGTAGGTAATGTCGCTATAAACATCAGGGTGCATGTATCCCTCTGATTTACTATTTTGTATTCTTTGTGTAAATACCAAGTAGTGCAATTGCTGGGTTGTAGTATAGTTCTATTTTTAGCCTTTTTGGTGAAACTCTATAATGTTTTCCAGAGTGGTGGGAGCAGTTTGCATTCCTACCAAACATGCAAAAGAGTTCCCCTTTCTTTGCATCCTTGCCAGCACCTTTGTTTCTTATGATTTTGATTTTAGCCATTCTGATAGGTGCGAAGTAATATCTCATTCTGGTTTTGATTTGTATTTCCCTAATAACCTGTGATGTTGAGCATTTTTTCATGTATATTAGACATCTGGATATCTTCTTTGCAAAAATGTTTATTCATGTCTTCTGCCCATTTTTTAATTGGATTATTCATTTTGGGGGGTTGAGTTTTATAAGTTTGCTATATATTTTGGATACCATCTCTTTATCAGATAGGCCATTTGCAAATATCTTCTCCCATTCTATATGTTGCCTTTTAATTTTATTGATTGTTTCCTTCACTGTGCAGAAGCTTTTTATTTTGATGATTTCTCAAAAGTTTACGTTCATGTTTGTTTCCCTTGCCTGAAAACTAGTAACCAAAATAAAGACCACTAGGGGTGCCTCAGTGGCTCAGTTGGTTAGGCATCCAACTGTTGGTTTTGTCCTGGGTCATGATTTCATGGTTAGTGGTTTGTGAGATTGAGCCCTGCTTTGGGCTTTGCACTGACAGTGCAGAGCCTGCTTGGGATTCTCTCTCTCTCTCTCTCTCTCTCTCTCTTTCTCTCTCTTTCTCTTTCTCTTTCTCTCTCTCCCCCTCCTCTGCTCATGCACACTTGCAGTCTCCCTTTCTCTATAAATAAAAGAATGCTAGTATTTTTAGTGGAAATTATACATATATTTATGGTAAGACATTTATATATGCAACAGTTATTTTGCAAAGTGTATCATGTACCAGATATTTGCAGAGACACTAATATTACAGGCTGTTAGATCAGGAATATGAGAAGGACTAGAAATCACTGCTTCTGGTAGAAAACATCGGCAACTTCTAAGGGCAAAAGGGTTTAGTTATTAAAAGCAGGGCTTCCTGAGTTCTAGCCCCACCTCTGTCACTTAATAGCTGTATGATCCTAGATAAGTTACTCTAAGCCATAGTTTCCATACCATTAAAATGTTACAATAGCAATAAGGGGGAGTAATAGCATATATTGATTTGTGATTATTTTCTCTTATAATGTCTTCATCTGATTTTGGTATTAGGGTAGTGCTATCCTTGTAAAATAGATTGGGAAGCATTCCCTTCTTTTTTATTTTCTGAAATAAATTTTGAACGGTTAAAACCTTCTTAGATTTGTAATAGAATTAATAGTGAGACTGTCCAGTCTTACAGTTTTCTTTTTTTCTTTTTGAGGGGGATTTCAGTTACAGTTCAATTTCTTCAATAAATCAGGGATATTGATATTTTCTATTTCTTTCAGGATCAGCTTAGAAATTTGTGTCTTTCAAAGGCTTTGTCCATTTCATTTAAGTCATCAGTTTTATTAGTATAATGTTGTTCATAGTATTTCCTTATTATCCCTTTAATATTTTTGGCCTTTTTGGCCAGATAGCTTCACTCAATCCTGATATTGGTATCATTTATATATTTCTAGTATGTTTTCTTTTTTCATAATAATTCTATTCAGAGGTTTATAAATTTTACTAATCTATAACAAAATTTATGTTTCATTAATTTTTCTCTACTGTTATTTTCTATGTAGTTTGTTTTCACTTTTATCTTTATTTCCTTTCTTCTACATATTTTGGATTTAATTTGTACTTCTTTTCTAGTTCCTTATGGTGAAAGCATAACTGAAGATTTTAGAACTTTGTTCTTTTCTAATATAAGCATTTAGGGCTATATCTTTTAAACGGTTTTGGATACATAACACCACTTGGTTTTTCTGGAAAAGAAATAAACTTCTAACGGCAAAGAGAATAAGATGAATATCTTCAGTGCATTACAGATTTTTAAAAATTACTAGAATATTAAAATCAAGTGGGAATATATATACCAATGAAACAGGTACCACAAGCAGTTGCTAGGACCATAAAGGACTGTGGAAGAGGTAGAAACCAAGTACATTATAGAATGTAAAACAGAAAGGCTCAAATAATTTTAATAAATAATTTAGATAAATATCAGAAAATAATCAGAGACAAAAAATAAGTATCCTTAAAATATTTAAAGACATAAAGGTAAATGTTGAATATACGATGGATAGAGGTTATCAATACTGTCCTGACAGTTTTAAAAAAATACCCAAAAATTAAACATGTAATTATGTCATAATGAAGAAGAGAAGATGAGTTTAAAAAAAGTTAGACACAATTGAAGAAAGTATTAATAAATTGGATGAAAGATCTGAAGAAAATATTCAGAAAAGAGAGAAAAAGAAATGAGATATTAAAAAGAGGTTAAATCAAATGAATAATAGAATGAAAAGTTCTGACAATTATTTAATCTCAATTCCTCCAGAAGAAGCAGATGTAGAAAAATACAATGTCCAGACTCACAGTGACTCACAAAATATCTGATTGAAGATTCAATCAGATTCAGGCAATCTACAAAATTTCAAACAAGAGACACACAAAGACATTCAAAGGTAGATGCGTCAGAGTGAGCACACAGAAAATCATATGCAAAGAGAAGATCGTAAAGGCTGCCATAGAGAAAAGACAAATTACCTACAAAGGAGAAGCAATTAGACTGATGAGTTCTTTTTTACAAATAATAGAAACCAAAAAATCTATGGGATAATAACTTCAAAACAATAAGAGAAAACCCCTAATACCTAGAAATGTTACCTATAAATGAAATAATATGTTTAAAATGGGAGTAAAATAAAGATTTTCAGACAAACAAAAATGAGTTAGCTACCCATATACTCTTACTAGAGGAAATACCTCTGAAAAAATAAAACAAATATTTCAGAAGGAAAGCCTATAATGCAAGAAGGGATGGTGAACAAAACTGGTATCTATGTAAGTAAATACAAAAAAACATTGACTATATAAATTAGTAATTGTATCTAATATCTGAAGTTAAATTTAAACAAGGTAAACCTAAAATACTAGTTATTAGAATATAAGGAAGAAAGGGTGACTGGAGTTAAACCTTCTAATTGTTTTGACTGTAGGTAAATATGGTGACTGACTCTAAATTTTGTTAACTTATATATAC
Organism: Hyaena hyaena; assembly: GCF_003009895.1. Classification (NCBI taxonomy): domain Eukaryota; kingdom Metazoa; phylum Chordata; class Mammalia; order Carnivora; family Hyaenidae; genus Hyaena; species Hyaena hyaena. Next base: position 486,476 of record NW_024081679.1, on the reverse strand, counting down.
ATATTAAAAATACCAAATTACTACTAACGTGAAAATATATTTTATAACTGACAAACCTGTTGAAGGGGGGAAAATTCATCATAGAAAAAGGTAAAATAGGAAAAACAGAAGAATAGAAAGAGCAATACAAGATAACAAAATCAAATACGTTGGTTCTCTATTAAGTGATCTCAATTTTTCAATTGAGAAGTCAAATTTAGGGTGCCTGGGTGGCTCAGTAGGTAGGCGTTGGACTCTTGGTCTCACCTCAAGTCACGACCTCCCGGTTCATAAGATCAGCTCTGACCTGGGCTCTGTGCTGGCAGTGGAGCCTGCTTAGGATTCTCTCTCTTCTTCTCTCTCTGCCCCTACCTTGTTCATGCTCTCTCCCTCTCTCAATAAATAAGTAAATAAAAACTTAAATACAAAAAAAATCAAATTTGACAGGCTGTTATAAAGAAAGTTTATTAAATGCCTACAATGTGCCAGAAGATATGGAAGTAAAGCAAGCATGGCTGGCATGTACAGAGGCATAAGACATAATCCCCAACTAGGAATAAAAACATTCTATCCATAATTAACCATCTTTTTATATGAGTAGGGTCCACTTTGTATCTTATGGCATTTCAGCCAGAGTAGGTTCTAAAGAATGATAACGGATCCACTTCTGTGAGCTCATGAGCCACAGAAAATCACACTAATCACACTATGTCTCCTTTGTACTAAAATACATAGCTGTAAAATAAAGTAAACTTCAAATTTCTTTGATGTAGAAAGAAGCCTCTAGAGGGAAGTCTGAACGATGAATACAGTGGTTGCTTCAACCACATTCCAGGGAGCTCCCTAGCTCTTTACCTTCGTGTCTCCCCCACCTTCTCTGACACCCAATTTGAGTACAAATGTTAAATAAGGAAAAATTATTTTAGAAGAGGAGAAAGGAGGCCGGAAAATGTGACTGTATTAACATTTACACAGAGCTTCATAAAATAAGGTGTCTTAAAGTTCTTGAATAAAGTATCTTGTATCTAAAATGAAAGTCCAATGAGTCAGAGCTCCTCATGGAATTTTGGCTCCTGTTGAAAGCACAGCAAGTATGACAACCTATTTTAGAAGTTTTTGCTTTCATATGATGCAGTAGTGATTGGACTCGTGCTAGAATTTCCATTGCACATGTAATAGAGTGATGCTCTAATCCAGCATGACAAATCCTATTTTCCTATGTGGAGGTGATTTGAACAGAAAATATGGGTCATCCTGAGAAAAAATATAGATAGGTGATTTTTAATAAGACTTCTGCTTTTTATCTCCCTTCTATCATTTTAATGTGCACAGAGTGTATCTTCCTGTAATAACTTACTCACCAGAGCTTTCAATCACATCCAATGAATGTTTATCAATACAGTGAAGTCTGCTTTAAAAGACAAATCCTGAATTTCCACTATTATATAACACAAATGTGTCCTTTACATTGTCTTTATTTCCTTTGAGTTTTACCGCTCTCAGTTGTGTTTTTGTTTTTTTCTAAACTTCTTTTTTATGCCAAAATGTTTTTGGTTTACATTCAACGCTAGCTGAATATTTAAAGTGGAAAATTTAATCAAGTCTTGGCTAAAGTGTCCTCCCTGAGAGAGGCCTTCCCTGGCATTTCTACTCACAGTAGGCTCTTACTCTTGGGTCCAGTCCTTCACTATACTGAGATCCATTTTTATTTCCTCTGTAGACTTCGTCATAGTCTGAATTTTAAAATCGATTTATTTTTATTTGATTTTCCTCCCACAAGAATGTAAATTTCTTGAGATCAAGAACAGTGTCTTTCTTGGGGCGCCTGGGTGGCTTAGTCGGTTAAGCGTCCGACTTTCGCTTAGGTCATGATCTCGCGGTTTGTGGGTTCGAGCCCCGCGTCAGGCTCTGTGCTGACTGCCAGCTCAGAACCTGGAGCCTGTTTCAGTCTGTGACACCCTCTCTCTCTGACCCTCCCCTGCTCACGCTGTCTCTCTCTCTCTCTCTCTCCTAGAAATAAAAAAAAAAAAAAAAAAAATTAAANAAAAAAAAAAAAAAAAGAACAGTGTCTTTCTTGCTGATTCAGTACCCTCAGAACCACAGACAATGCCTGATACATACCTGGTTTTCAATAAATATTTATGGAAAGAGTGAAATATATATATATATATTTGTTCCACCAACGCATTGCAAAATAATTAGTTGTCATTACATATAAATATGCTATTTTATTTTTTTTAAATTGAAAGTTTATTTATTTTGAAAGATTGAGGCAGTGTGAGTGGAGGAGGGGCAGAGAGAGAAGAAGAATGAGAATCTCAAGCAGGTTCCATGCCACCAGCAGAGCCCAGTGCAAAGCCAGAACTCTCAAAACTGTGAGATCATGACCTGAGCCAAAACCAAGAGTCAGATGCCTAACCAACTGAGCCTTCAGGTGCCCCTAAATATGATATTTTAAATTATACTGGTTGCAGAATATTTTTTCTAAAATTTTGATGAAGCCTCCTAAAATCCTAATGTTATATATTTCAATTAGACCAGCTGGCCTGAGTCTTCTTGGAATTTATAAAAATATAGGTTAGTTGTAAGGATGTCAGTATTCGATCTTTGAATTTAAAAAATTTTTATTGGGGCACTTGGGTGACTCAGTCGGTTGGGCGTCTGACTTAGGCTTAGGTCATAATCTTGCTGTCCATGGGTTCAAGCCCCGCATTGGGCTCTGTGTTGACAGCTCAGAGCCTGGAGCCTGCTTTGGATTCTGTGTGTGTGTGTCTTTCTGCCCCTCCCCTGTTCACACTCTGTCTCTGTCTCTGTCTCTCTCCCTTTCAAAAATAAATAAACAAAAAAAAATGTTTATTTATTTTGAGAGAGGAGGAGAGAGAGAGAGAGAGCATGAATAGGGTAGGGGAAGAGAGAGAGGAAGAGAAAGAATCCCAACCAGATTCTGCACTGTCAGCACAGAGCCTGAAGTAGGCTGGAACTCACTAATTGCAAGATCATAACATGAGCTAAAATCAAGAGTCAGACACTTAACCGACTAAGCCACCCAGACACCCCAAGTAATTGATCTCTGAGTGGTCTAGTTTAGTAGTCTCTCAACTGCAGTCTGGAATAACTCTTGATGTGAAGTATAATGATACAGCTTTTACTGCCATTCTATCTAGCTACTGGTTGGAATTTAGAAGATTCTCAACCACTGTCCATTTGTGTTCTCAGAAGTAGATAGAAAAACTAAAGAAATAGCTGTCAAAAAGCCCATAAAGTTTATTTTGCAGATAAAATATGAAGTAACTTGACAGTCTTGCCTAAAATGTTTTGAACTAGAATCCTACATTATATAAAGTCGTTGATTTATCTTGTGAGAGTGAAGGGAAGATTGAGACAGGAAGGCACTTACACAAGAATGGAATACAGATAGATGCAGAAATGTCTCATCATCTTGGCAAAAAGACATATCAAAGAAAAACTAGGACTTACGATGTATCCAAAAATATTCTAGCACTATTGGAGGGTTTTTGTTGTTGTTGTTTTAACTTTTGTCAGAATCCCATCCATACATAGTAATGACCATTTAGGGTCTGGAGTAGGAATTGAATACATGCCTCTAAATTTTAGAGTTTTGGATCTTGTTATCCTAATCATGTCCAGCTATAACATAAGAAGGGAGACAATTCTGTTTTCAGGTTAATTCAAGGAAATAATCTTTCCCAAAGAATTTTACACATGATTCCCTTTCTATATAAATTTGTTTCTGTGTTATTTATAATTTCCATCAATAGTCACATCCTAAAATTTGAGCAGACTCACTGGGACAAAAAGCCATAGGGGAAGCTTCTCATGTCATTTCAGAGACTTACCTTCTTTTTGACATTTCAGGACTGTACCACATCAAGTCAGTCTTGTGGGTTACAGAGGTCTTCAAATGTTCCAAGCTTTCCCTACTATCTTTTAATCATATGTGTGTCCTCCCAAAGCCTAGCAGCCATTTGTGAAAAATATGAGGAAAAAGTTAAATTCCTTCTCCAGGGAGCAGTAAACATTACAAATAAGAAGAAATGCAGAAAGTGGTGGAAACAAAGGAGGACATTAAGCAAATGGTGGATTACTCTTGTCTATTCAGCTTTCTGCAGATTCCTCATTAAGATAGAGAAATGGGAGAAAACTTTTTGGGGGGAGAGTGTGGTATCTTCTGCCCATCAAGATAAAGAATTTCAAATGATTTGAAGCATATAAACTCCATACAGTAATATTATGCTGCTGTAACGTTAATAGTTTTCAAAATGAAGATTCACATCACTGTAATAGCTTTTTAGCTAACTTCTATTTAATACTTGTAATATCAACAGCACTATTTGTAATATAAACCTCTTAGTTTAATAAGAGGAAGCCCTGAGTTGTTAATATATACTAATAGTAGTTTATAATATTATCTATTTTCTATTAGACAGTTGTATGATGTTGTATAAGTTATTAATTAAAGAGAAGTATGATCTATCATGCAAAATTGCTGGGAGAGTAGATATAACAAACATGTAGCTCATAGGACAGTGACATATACGGCATTGATGCAGTAATCACCTCTATGGTCACCCTTACCAATTCACCTGCTTTTATGAATGCATGACAAACTTAATTTTTTTTTTCAGTTAGCCATTCAATACTTTGCTTATATATTAGCAGTGAACCCGTCATCACTTTCAAAACTTCCATTATTAAAAGTCCAGGAACTTATTTCATCAAAAGGAGGTTAGTACTATTTTCAGGCACTAAGCAGACAGAAAAGTAATTGATCCATTGTTGCCATCAGTTCCTTTCTGTCAAACAGCTTGGAAGCTGATGGATGGCCTAGAATGTGGGGTGAAGCTTCTTCGTAGCAGCAGGGGTCTTCCTGCTAGTCCAACCCCTGCCCGCACCACAGCGATGTGCCACAATGAGTACCAAAATTAAAACTCTTTTTATTCATAGTCCCATCATCAATTGTTGCTCCACAAAACACAGCCACTATGTCAAGGGGCTGGTGTGCTAATGAAATCTCTCCTACTTGTACTGTGCTTTTTAGAGGGTCAGACTTGCTGCCGTTCAGGTGCATTGTTGCAGTTCTCTGACAGCAGACTTGGCCAGGAGCTGAGGACAGGGCCGTTGTTCACTGCTGTGTCCCTAGCACCTAGATCTGTGTTTGGTCCTTCAATGGATGGATGAAGGAATGCATGAATTAATGAATGAATGGATTCACTCAGCTCTCACTGAGACTGAATCTTACTGGAGCATGACTGAAGGTCTTCAGGTTTTCTCTTCCAAAATAGCTTAGGCAAATTGGTCCATCTCTTCCCCCAAGATCAGCTCTGCTCACTATAAAAGACCTGCTCGGGGCGCCTGGGTGGCTTATTAAGCGTCCGACTTTCACTTGGGTCATGATCTCGCGGTTCGTGGGTTCGCGCCCCGCGTCGGGCTCTGTGCTGACTGCCAGCTCAGAGCGTGGAGCCTGTTTTAGTCTGTGACTCCCTCTCTCTCTGACCCTCCCCTGCTCACGCTGTCTCTCTTTCTTTCCTAGAAATAAATAAAACATTAAAAAAAAAAAAAAGACCTGCTCATTTCCAGCTATGAAACTTTTGCACTATACCTTCCTTAGTGTTAATAATAATGGGGAAATTTTTATTTATCTGGAAATTCCATTATTAGACTACTACCCCATACTTAAGGAGGCTAGCTGGTTGCTGAGCTAATACATTGTTTCAAGAAAGAGAATGTCATGAGATTTCTTAGAGCTTCCAAAACACCACCAACCCTCAAGCAGCTACATATACACCCAAAAGTTATGACCATTTGTGGCTAAATTACATGAAAGTAAAGTGAATCAGCAATAGGAGATAGAGAATGTCATGAGATTTCTTAGAGCTTCCAAAACACCACCAACCCTCAAGCAGCTACATATACACCCAAAAGTTATGACCATTTGTGGCTAAATTACATGAAAGTAAAGTGAATCAGCAATAGGAGATAGAGAATGTCATGAGATTTCTTAGAGCTTCCAAAACACCACCAACCCTCAAGCAGCTACATATACACCCAAAAGTTATGACCATTTGTGGCTAAATTACATGAAAGTAAAGTGAATCAGCAATAGGAGATATGCAAACAGGGCCCTTGTTTAATAGCATATTGTAGGAAGTTTCACTTGTGACAAGTCTTTGGGAGGTGCCTAAAATGGGAGAGATTGATGACAAAATAGTGTATCAAGGCAGCTTTGTCAGTTCAAATAATAATAAAAAAAGATTTCTGATCATTAGTCTTACTTAACTGTTTCTTCTCCCTATAACATATTCAACCAGAGACCTGAGAATTGCTTACCAGGATTGATCCTGGAAAAGGGATTTCTACACTGGCAAAGAGATTAGAATCCATGGCCAATAATATGCCTCCCAATATGAAGAATCAACCTAAACTGGTATTGTGGTTTTAGTATAGGTAGTATTCACTTTCTAGTGTAAATTGATATTACATATTTCAAATTAATTACTGCTGAAAATTAAAAACAAATAAAAGATGTTAACATATGCACATTTGAATCTTCACCCAGTGTAGTCATCTATGTGGCAACCGCATTGCCAAATGCTTCTGTGGTCGGCTGCCAGTAACAATTGCTTTTTATGGGAAAAAAAAAGAGATACCTGGGATGGAAAATTTAATTTTTTTCTTCTATCTTTTTCTTTTTTTTGTATGTTAATGCTTCATTTTTTTCCCATTTCTAAATGCTTGAGGACATTTGCTGTAATAGCAAGAAGCTTTACTCTCACTTTTCTTCTGTGGTCAGTATGTGCTCAGAAAATGATTACAGTTGAGTTGTCAGAGGGAAGGTTTCATTGACTCCAACCGAGAGGAGACAGGGCTAAGGCAGCAAGTCATACACTTGAGTATAAATCAAAATCATTTGGGGGTCTTTTTAAACTACAACGTGCGGAGGCCCCTCTCTGGAGTTTCTGATTTAGTAGGTCTGCCTGATGAGTTCCTAGGTGCTGCTGCTGTTGATGGTCTGGAATATACTTTGGGAACTACTTCGGTAAGGACTTTTATCTCACAGTTTTGTCCGGGTCTAGCTTTGACCTGTAGCTGTGGGGCAAGTGTAGTCTCCAAGTTCTATCTAGGTAGCGATGCCTTTGAAGTATTCACCTCTTTCCTTAATCGCACACACATTTACAGTAAATTTAAGTCATGTCTTTATTTTTTATTGTGAAGCAGTCAATGCCAAACACATTTTATGTTAGGAGGGAATGTGTAGGTAGGAGAGAAGCAGCAAAATATGACTTTCATCTTGTACTTTGATTGCTTTCAGTGATTCAGTTGCAGGTCATAGAGAATTACCATTTCATCAATAGGGAGTGTTTTTCTACATGAAGATATTCCTCCTTTCAAAGTAATGTTGCCTTGGGGATTTGAAGGTCTGTTGAATTCTGAATATTTTACTTGGCCTGGATACATAACTGAATATTTTATTTTGTCAAGCCTATGTGTGTCTGTTCAGTGCCTTCAATGATGCCTTCTCTACCTCTGCTGACTCCAGAGGTGACCTATAAAGAGCACTGCAGCTAATCCCCAAGTTATCAGGCACCCCTTTCAAGTCTGACCTTTTTAATATCCATTTCAAACCTTCACCTTTGGGTGTCTTTGTGGTCTTTTGCCTCTTGGTTGTACCCTTAGTAACTCACGAGCTCTGTGACGTGACCCTTCTGTTGGACTGTCTACTTGGCTCTGGCATTCAGGTGTCCCCTTGGTTCTGTGCTCTGAAGACTGTGTCAATCTCATTTCCCCCGCTTCCAGCTCAGACCGCAGCACTCTATCCAAAGTCTGGGTCTCTGTGTTCCTATTTCTCTGTGGGTTTTGATAGGGCTTGCTAATTTTATTTTCTGTATGTTAACTTGTAGTTCTCCGTTGACTAGGTAAAAAGACATGTTGCCTACTGTTTCGGAGAATAAAATTCTCATATTGAGTGTTATATGTTATTGAGTTAGCATTCATATACATTGCAAGATTGTTTGAACTCAATATATATTCATTACCACATTTTAATTTTTATTTATTTTATTTTATTTATTTATTTATTTATTTTACAAATAGTTTATTGTCAAATTAGTTTCCACACAACACTCAGTGCTCATCCCCACTAGTGTCCTCCTCCATGCCCAATCCCCCCTCCCCCCCACATCCATCAGTCCTCAGTTTTTGTCAGCATTCAAGAGTCTCTCATGGTTTGCCTCTCTCCCTTTCCCCCACCATTTCTGCCCTTCTTCTCCCCCTTGTTCCTCCGTCAAGGTCCTCCTAATCCTCCTATACGTGCATTACCACATTTTTAGTTTGAAGTGACAGAAAAGCAAGCAATCTAACTTAAAGAAAATTAATTTTATAGCTCACATAGAGGGAGAAATTGAGAGAAAGAATGGCTTCAGGTGAAATTCAAGTCAGAATTTGAAATAATACCAAGGGCTGGTTTCTCTCTTTGAATTTTATAAATTCCATTCTTCCGGTTCATTCTTATCTCCTGGAAGCTGTGACTTACTGCAGCAAGTCTAGCTATATAAGCTCACACTTCCATGGTCAGTAGAAAGAAAGAGCATTCTTTCTTTCAGCTTTCTAGTCCTTCAGATCTGCTCCCAAAGGCTTGACTGGGACCATGTGCTCCCCTCTAAACCAATTGCTGTGGCCACTGTGGGCAACATACTGCCAGGGACTCATTAGTGCTAATGAGTCAGGCCTAGGAGTCTGACCTGGTTGCCCAGTGATACCACCTGATGAACTGATTGCTGAGGAGTGAATCCCCTACAAAGAATAGAGGTGCCCATCCAGTGTATACTAACCAGAGGAGAGCTGAAGTTTTAAAACCACCTGTTTATCTCTTGATCCTTTTTTCTTTCTGTCTCAGACCACAAGTCATCAGTATTTCTGATGCCCCTCTCATTTTTTTGAATGCAAAAAAAATGTTCCTCGTTATCAAGATTTATAAGATATGTAAGATTTAGAGATAAGTTTTTCATGCAACATAAATTTTTGAGTTTTTCCTGCTATGCTTCCTTAAAAGGTAATCAGAAGTAGAGTCTGGATATGAGAATTTTAGGAGGGCAGAAAATAATTACGTGACAGTTTGAAAAAAAAAAAAACAATATTGTTGGAATCAATAGACTTTCATGAAAACTGTAGGATCTCTCCTGTCAAAAATCTATAGAAGAGGAGAACAAAAAAATTAACTGAATAATCAGAAAAAAAGGATAACACATGTAATGTGCCAATTATAGTACTGTTCTAAGAGCATGTTCTTGCATCTTTTTTTAATTGTCATATACTTGACTACCAACTTCCTGTAAATTTAAGGTGTACCACATGTTGATTTTGATACATGTATATATTATAATTACCACCATAGCCTTGGCTAACATTTTCATCATGTCATATAATTATTCCTTTGTTGTGTGGTGAGAACATTTAGGATCTCGTCTCCTAGCAACAGTGAAGTATATAATACAGTATTGTTGACTATAATCTCAATGCTGTCCCTCAGATCTCCAAAACTGACTCATCTTCTAACAGCATTTGTACCCCTTGACCTGCATTTTTCCTACCTTACAATTCCCTTACTACCACCACCTCTGTGCCTAGCCAGCTTCTGGTTACCACCCTCTAGTCTCTGTTTTAGATTCCACATATAGATGATATCATACAATATGTATCATATTCTTACTTAAGAGATTTTTTGCATCCCTGCACAGATTCATTAGAATAGTCTATTTTCAAAGAAAGGCAGGGGGGCCTGGCTGCTCATCCAGTTGAGCTTCTGACTTCGGCTCACCTCATGATCTCGTGGTTTTTGAGTTCAAGCTCTGCATCAGGCTCTCTGCTGTCAGCACAGAACCTGCTTCAGTTCCTCTGTCCCCCTTTCTCTCTGCCTCTCCCCCACTTGGGTGCACACTCTCTCCAAAAATAAGCATTAAGAAAAAGAAATAGGCGGTTCCATGGTGTAATAGTGAGCACTCTGGACTCTGAATCCAGAAAAAGAAATAAAATAAAGTCAGATTGTTTACTCACCTGTTGAAATTTCCTTATTTCATTTCCCGTATCCCTTAGAATTAAATCCCAAGTCCTTACAGTGGCCTACATGTCCCTGAATGGTCTGGTCTTGTTACTTTCACAGCTGAAGCTTTTTCCCTCCTGTTTACCCTCTCACTCAGCTAGAGCTGTACCAGCTGGCTCTTAACACCTCCCAGTGTCACACCCACCAAACATGTGGCTGCCATAAAGCTTCACAGGCTCTACTCCTTGTCCCTATGACATATCTATTTGACTGAGTTCCTCGGTTCCTCCTTCATTGCATGAGTCTGCTCCACTTTCACCTCCTCTGAGCCCCCTTCTATGTCCACCACATTTAATATGACACCCCCCCCACAACTTCTGGCCCCTGATCCTTGAAATCTGTTTTATTTCCACCTGTCACTCACCTAAATATATGACATTATAATCCATACAATTTTTCCCTTAATCAACATTCTCCCATAACTCAGATTGTCAGCTCTAGAGAAGCAAGGTCTCTGTTAGTTATTCTAGTTCTGTACACTCAGCTAAGAGGAGAATTCCTAGCCTGGAGTTGGCTCTCTATAATTAGTTGTTGAGCAAATCAATGAATTAGCTCTATGTGTTACCTTTTTTCTTAGTTTGTACAGATTTTCAAAGTGAAATTTTGCCACAAGGTGGTAATTGGCGAGTTGTATAAAAACATCTCTGGCAGTTAAAGAGTGCTACAATTCTGGTTCATGTACGTTTCCTAGGAGACTGATGTTTTCTTCAGCAACATGGTTGAGTCACAGATTAAGTCTCTGCTGTCATTTTGACATCTAGGCCTGGAAAATGCTGGTTTTCTCCTTTTGAAGGTTTTGGTAGTCCAGTCCTTCTTCACGGTGAGGAACCAAGGAATGTTAATATTACTAAAAACATAATAACTGTTTTGTTTAAAAATATTTTTTAAATCTTTGCCTACATAAAGCCTGTGAATGTTAAAATCTAAAAAGAATTAAAATGAGCTTAGTAAGGGTGAGAACTTTTATAAAATGCATTTTTTTCTAAAATTTATTTTGAGAGATAAAGAGCATGTGTACATGCATGCACACACACAAATGAGGCAGTGAGGGAGACACTCAAGCAGGCTCTCTGAGCATGGAGCGCGACTGGGGACTTGATCTCACTACCATGAGATCATGACCTGGGCTGGAATCAAGAGTAAGATGCTTAACCAACTGAGCCACACAGGTGGCCCTATAAAACCGGTCTTGAAACAAAAAATGATAACATGGTAGAACACTGCTTTTCCAAAATTCATTTGTAAATTGAGTTGTTTCAGAGTTGGAATACTTTCCCCCATGTAGACAAGACATGTATACTAGTTAGGGGCACAGCTCAGTGAAGCTGTCTAACCCTTAAGTACTTGAAGTATCCTTGCTATGATTTAATTTATACTTGATGCTATTCATCATCTTATTTCTGTGGGATATTTAATTGCTCATTATAGACTTAAGAATTAAGCCCTTGAGCTTCCCCCATTTGGGCTTTAGGGGACTGGGATTATTAGAAACACCTGCATAAAATACTTCAGGTCATTATCCCTTGTATCTAGATGTTCTGAATTAATTGATAAGCCAACTGCTTTTCTTTCCCGCACCCCCAACTAGGAAGTTGGGTGAGAGATGGTTAAGATGGAATATTCTCCTGTGGGAAGGTCCAGATTTGAACCTACATACATAAGGATTAGTTGTTTGTATCATATTGGAGGATTCGGGTCACCTGAGTGGTTCAGTCAATTAAGTATCCTACTCTTGATCCTGGCTGAAGTCATGATTTCATGGTCCATGAGATGGAGCTCCAAATAGCTATGTGCTAATAGTGTGAAGCCTGCTTAGGATTCTCCTTCTCTGTCTCTCTCTCACTGTCTCTCTGTCTGTCCCTGTCCCCTTTCAAAATAAACAAATAAATATTTAAAATATATATTTGAAGATTTGACTATGCATGTGAAATTTGAACCAAAAGACTACAATGGATTCAAGAGACCTAGCACTGCCTGGTACAAATTTTCATTGTCATACAAGTTAAATGGAAGCATGAGACAGGGGGGAGATGAAATAGGAAGATGAGGGGAATAAGCTTATTGAAAGTGCAGAGCTGTAAAGGAAATGGAGGTTTAGCTGCCTTTTCATTTTTTTTCTTAAATAGTTTATTGTCAAGTTGGTTTATTTAACACCCAGTGCTCATCCCCACAAGTGCCTTCCCCCATGCACATCACCCTCCTTCCCCTCTCTCCCACTCCCATCAGCCCTCAGTTTGTTCTCAGTATTCAAGAGTCTCTCATGGTTTGCCCCCCTCCCTCTCCCCAACTATTTTCCCCTTCTTCTCCTACATGGTCCTCCGTTAAGTTCCTCCTAATCCGCCTATACATGCAAACACATGGTATCTGTCCTTCTGTCCTTCTCTGCCTGACTTATTTCTCTCAGCATAACACCCTCTAGTTCCATCCATGTTGCTACAAATGACCAGATGTCATCCTTTCTCATTGCCATGTAGTACTCCGTTGTATAAATATACCACATCTTCTTGATCCATTCGTCAGTTGACGGACACTTAGGTTCTTTCCATGTTTTGGCTATTGTTGAGAGTGCTTCTGTGTGCCCCTGTGCAACAGCACTCCTGTATCCCTTGAGTAAATTCTTAGCAATGCTACTGCTGGATCATAGGGAAGTTCTATTGTTAATTTTTTGAGGAACTTCCATACTGTTTTCCAGAGGGGTTGCACCAGCTTACATTCCCATCAACAGTGTAGGAGGGTGCTGGTTTCTCCACATCCTTGCCTAGCTGTCTTTTAAAACTTTTAGGTTGTATCTATTACTAGATAGTATCTCCAACCCTGTTGCTGACCTAAATTCTTAAGGAAAGGAAACATAAATTTCAGAAAATCATTCAATCATTTGTCTAAAGTTTGGATCTTTGTGAAACTAGTTCATAAAGATTGGGGGAAAAAACTTCAGGCAAAGACATGCCAGAAACTTTCTTTTCTTTTATCCTACAAATCTATGAGGGCAAGGATATCTGCTGCTTTTGTATACTACTGTACTCTAGTGCCTAGAATCGGCCCACATGGCACATATTCAGTAAATATTTGTTGAGTATTTTCATAGGACACAATGCCTTCCCTTTGCTAGAGAAGCCAAAAAGGGGTGACAACCTCTGTTTCTATACTTGACATTAAGTATATGAGCAGATACTTGCACTTGACCTAAATATAGCTAGAGAACATGCCTGACAGGGAGTTTGAACCTGGAGAAAATAATGCCAGTCAGTTTAGATATTATTCACAGTAATATTTGTGGTATCAAATGTCTGGAGTGGTGGTTTCAAGTAGGTGGCCTGAAGGTCCTGTAGTATCATGGTAACAAGACCAGAAGCTGAGTCTTAACCAACCCTTTTCAGGTCTTGGACTGTCTTTCTCACCATCTATCCTTCCTTGGATTCTGACAGTTGTTTAAATCTGATTTTCTAGCTTCCCTATAGGGTCTTTGTGGTACCTATATGATTATTTTAGTGAATAAGGTAGCCAGAATTGATTTCTATTACCCACATACAAGAACTTTAACAGATTTCAAACAGGAGATAAGAGATACAAAGAAATGAGGAGTTAAAATTAGGGGGATAACAGGAACCAGACACTATTCAATAGAAATGTGGAGATTAGAGAAAGCATCTCAGTCCTTGGAACTGTAGAAAAATCTGAGAGAAACAGGTTTACAGGTGGGTACTTGGTAAAAGGGTCAGTTAGGTAAAAGGCTATTTATAGAATCCAGCTACTAAGTCAAGGCGGGATTAGGGGACATTTTACTTTAGGGTTGACTCATTATGAGTTTCTGTTTGCAATTCTGAGTTAGAGTTATGATTCCCAAGGTGCTTCAAATCAGTATGTAGACAAACCTTCTCTTTCTCTTTCACTTCCAGTGATAATTAGTGTCACTATCATCTTCCAGTTACCCCAAATCAAAGCCCCAACGTCTTTTACCTCCTTGGGCCTCTTATTCAGTTTATCATTTCTCAATCCCTGCTCTGCCTTGGATCAAGTTAATTATCATCTCTCTATTAAATTATTACAATAGTTTTACAATTACAAAATTGCCACACCTTCCAAAAACAGTTCCCAAACATACCATATATCCTCAATAATTTCAGAATCATTATTCTAACATTAATGGGATCTTTTTATCACCTGCTCTGAAAAATTGTCAAAGCATGTTTATTTTTTAATAGAAAGTAATGAAAATACTTTATAATAAAACTTAAAGTCCTTGTCATTTTCAAAGTAAGCATTGGGAAGAGCATGTGCAACATTATGGACACTTAAATTTTTGATATTGACAGAAAAACATATGGTCAAATGTATTTAAATATCTTCAATATGTATAAGACTGATTTCTTAAATGAAATAATCAGACTGTTGAAACTCATGAAGTAGCTAAAGCTCTAAGAAATAGATGTACAAAAATGCAGACTAGAGGTAACCTTACTAATATTATATCAGATTTCAATATACAATGATTAAAAAGGTACAGAAAGAGTACATATTGGGGGAAAAGGCACAATAAACCATGACGAAATGCATATAAAATGTTATATAGCAAAGAAAATAGACAAGATAAAATTAGTAGATGCACAAAGAGAAACTGACAACATGAAAATCCTAGTAGAAAGCTTTAACTCTGCCCTCAGAATTTATAATTTATGTAGAAAAATAAAGAATATCTTGCTCCATTTTCTTCAAGCTTCTGATACCACTGAGAGATCATAAGTTGTTCTGGTGTAAAGTATTTAAATGTGAACTACTTTTCTTCTCTCTCTGGAAGTGTTTGAGTTCTCTTTATGTTTTTTTTCCACTTTATTGATAATGTTTATCAATACACATCTTTCTGCATTCATTGTCCTGGTTGCCAGTGGGGTCTGTTCATTTTAGAAACATGTCCTTCAGTTTTGAAAAATTGTCTTAAATGAATTATTTGAAAAATTTTGGCTCTCCTAGTACATCTTGAGACTTTAAATCTTTCCATATTATTACCATTTTCTGTTATTTCCTTGTTATTTTTGTTTTTGATTTCTTCTGATTTTGTTGTGCTGCTATAGTCTCATTTTCCAAAACCTATTTTTTTGCTTTGAATGTCCTTTCTTTTAAAAATTAGTGTTCTATTAGTGTTTCATAGATAAAATATCTTTTCTTATTTTCCAATGTAGCATTTATAGGTATTTTTAAGGTTTCTTCAACCTCTTTGATTACTTTCTTTATGTTTGTTTATTTCCATGTTAGAATATTTCCTTAAATATTCAATACATCCTGATATCTGATCACATTTAAGAGTAAGGTACTTAAAAATCATTTAAAAATTCTCTAAATTAACATTTACATTTCTGAGAATAGTTCCTACCACAAATTCTATATAGATTTTTATGATGTATATGTTTTGTCTGTAACACATTTAGAAGCTTGTTGAAGGATGGGCAGAAGCTAGGTCTTCTCTATTTCTTTATTTCCCTCTCTAGTTCATGGGGTTGTGTGGTGAATGCAGGTGGTTGAGAATATGCGTTGTTGAGTTGAATAAATCTGTTTCCAACTCCTGTCCTGCTTATCCCTATCCCTTTTCCTGCCTGTTCCCTTAGGCAAGTTACCCAAGCTGACTCCTCTTCAGTTTCATCATTTCCAAAACTGAGATTACATAATAGCTATGTCACAAAGTCATTTGTATGGAATAAATGAGATACCACCTATAAAGTGCTTGGCACACCCTAAATGCTCAATAACCTCACCAATGATAATATAATAATAGTGGAAACTATAACAGCAAGTATGTATGCTTCATAAGACTTACTGGTTAACTCATTACATTTTCAGGCCCATTGTCCTTTTTACTGATTGTTCAAAGCCATTGATAAGGACAGAGACTGCATGTATTTATCAGGTAAACATGAGATTAAGAATTTTAATTCATATAGTATAGACTAGAGTTTTGCAAACCTTTTCTGTGAGAAATGGATAGTAAACATTTTAGACGGAGGCCATATGGTGTCTGTCACCATCACTCAACTCTGCCGCTGTACCTTGAGAGGAGGCCAAGACACTATGAGAATGAATGAATGTGTCTGTGTTAAAAATAAAACTGTATTTACAAAATCAGGTGAGAGGGGAAGGCATTTGGTCCATGAACCTCAGTTTGTCAACCTCTTTATACCACAGTGCTCAAGCCGAGAATGGAAACCTAAGCAACATAGTCTTGCTACTGTACCAAAAAAGAAGCAAATGTTCTGGACACTGTTTTGCATAAGGGAGCATTTGGCTTTTGTTCCATACTTCATAAACTTTATACTTCCATTCTTTACATAAATGTAAAGAATCTCAACTCTTCCCTTTCTAATAGTCCTGGAGTATCTTCCTCTAAGAGGACACTTTCAGAACTTGTTTACGTGAAGACCCTGTGGTGTAGCACCAATACATCCATGGTAGGACCATTAGCACACGAATTTTGTTTTGTTTTGTTTTTTCACTTGATTGTCTCATCTCTAAAGTTGAAGTCAAATTCACATATCTCAACAACCACTTTGAATCTATTTAAAATGTTGGGAAATGTACTAAAGGCTTTTCCTCCTCAAAACTATTCTTTTAAAAGAGATTGTGATTTTAAGGGACTCTGGAAAAGGAGATTATGAATCATATGAAAAGATGACTCATCTAGGAGGAAAACAAATCCCCTGTAAAGGAGCAATTTGGGAAAGTATTCTTTTTTTTTTTTTTAAGTAAAATGCACATTTATAAAACCTGGTGTCTTCAGTATATGTAGAGGAAATGATTTATATAACATTAGTGAAGTATTTTACCCACTCAATATATATTTTGGCTGAATATCTTTTAACATACAGTTATAAGTTAATTTGGTATTTAGTAAGGATATGCTAATTCTCTTTACCACAGGCCAAGGGCATGGTCTTTTCTTTCTAGCTATTCCTTATGGTAATAATAACTCTTAAGCTGGATTTTTATGAAATAGAAATATGAGGAAATAAAAAGACAATTGTGTTTATTAATCAAATAAGCAATTGGTATTCATTATGAAGTCCTAGATGGTGTTAAGCGCCTCACAGGATTTAGAAGTATATTTTATGGCCCCTGCAGTGATCACATAAGAATAATAAGTGTAGAATTTCAGAGGAGAAAGGATATCAGGGTTAAAATATTTGAGTAGATTCAGGACCTACAGGACAGAGTTCAAATGAAGAGAGAAGGAAGGACATTACAGAATCCCCATGAGCTAATACCTGTATATGTCCTAGCACTGATGCTGAGGAATGACAATGATTGCAGCATTTGTAGCAGGTGAGGAGGAGTGGGAAATAAAACACATAAATTGATTTCAAAATCAGCTATATGAGTGTTTTGTTTTATGAATGCATGTGTGTGTATACATATACATCCAAATATACATGTGTGTGCATATATGTTACATTCAAAAGTTCTTAGAGCTTCCAACAGATAGTCAATAAAAATGGGCCAGAAAAAAAATAATTGGGAGAATCAGGGCAAAGAGAAAATACATGTGAAGATATGACTCATACAGGGTCACTGTTCTTAAAGATTTATTAAATATGTGAAATAATAAAATGGAGGCACTACCAATAGCATTACGATATTAGATATGTCATTTCATCTCTTTTATTTGTGACACAAGGAACATAATGACTATTAACTGTGCTGATACATGAAGGGCTCATAGAACAATGCTTACTGCAGAATAGACTGTATATATGTATTGACCACTGTTCTTTTATAACATTTTTTAAGAAACAGTAAGGAACAAACAAAAGTTGGATGGAAAGGAGTTAAGTTTCATGAAAAGTAATTCATTTTTGTGTCATTTACTAGATTTAGGGACTTTATAGAGTTCCTTGTATGACTTTAAAATAATTCCCATAGAAATATCTCCAAAGAAGTGCAACCTGGCAAAATATACTAAAATAACGTAAGATAATTATTCATAATATTAATATTTGACATTCAAGTGTACCCAGTTGTCAGCATATTCCTCACTGCTTCAGATGATCTTTTCATTTTTAATGTTTTTCATTTATTTTTTGAGAGACAGAGACAGCATGAGTAGGGAAGGGTCAGAGAGAGAAGGAGACACAGAATCTGAAACAGGCTCCAGGCTCTGAGCTAGCTGTCAGCACAGAGCCCGATGCGGGGCTCGAACCAATGAACCGTGAGATCATGACCTGAGCCGAAGTCAGACGCTTAACCAACTGAACCACCCAGGCGCCTCATCATTTTTAAAACTTAATAAGGTCAATGCAAAGTGCATTAAAAGAAGCATTTAATAAATATTCAAGCCATATTTTGGAGCATAATACCGTGAGACAGTAAAAGGATAACACGGTCAATAGTTACATTTCCCCCTGCATTTAAAAGGTGCTCTTTCATTTTAGGCTTATTAGTGATCAGATGCACAACCCTTGGAACAAAACAGAAGGCTCAAAACTAGTTGCTGTGTATGAGGTCGTTTTGACTGTATGTGTGAGCATGAGTGTGTACATGCTTTTTACTTGTGGACATTTCTGTTGGCTGGCTTTAAATCAGGAGGTAAGTGAATTGCACACTTGCTGGACATAAGGAGGCAAAGGTTACAGTTCTACCTGTGGTCATGTCTAATTTTATGGAAAAAGAGTTTATTTTTATTTTTTATTTTTTATTTTTTTATGTTAGTTTATTTTTGAGACAAGAGAGAGAGACAGAGCAGGGACAGAGATAGAGAGAGACACAGAATCTGAAACAGGGTCTAGGTTCTGAGCTGTCAGCACAGAGCCCGACTCAGTGCTTGAACCCACAAATCATGAGATCATGACCTGAGCTTAAGTTGGACACTTAACTGACTGAGCCACCTGGGTGCCCTAAAGATTTTTTTTTAAAGAAATATTATGTCACAAGGAAAAGTAACTGCTATATGTCCCTGAATATTTTAAGAAATTACAGAAATTTGGAAATCTATACATATAAAAAGTATGTATTGAAATAGCTGATA
The DNA here is from genome assembly GCF_003009895.1 of Hyaena hyaena. Classification (NCBI taxonomy): domain Eukaryota; kingdom Metazoa; phylum Chordata; class Mammalia; order Carnivora; family Hyaenidae; genus Hyaena; species Hyaena hyaena. The sequence goes on along the minus strand of NW_024081679.1, from coordinate 467,373 downwards.
GCAGAAATATGAACATGTGCCCTGGGCACAGGTAAAACATCCGCTCTGTGTTTATAGCCTGTTCATGAATGTCAATGAATTAACCAACTAATATGGAGTAAGTGCAGAAAGGAATGAAAATAAAGCACACTTTCTTCTGTCCTCAAGAAGATTAGATTCTGGCTGGAGAGAAACAAACTGCCTTATTCTGGAACCATGAGCAACAAAGTGTAGAATCTGGTATGAGTCAACTGAGTAACACGAGAATGAATACCTTTACTTCTTAAATGATATCAGAATAGGGACAACTCATTTACTGTAAAAACAAACAAGTAAAAAACAATAAGATAAGCATTCTAGGAAAAGTTAGACTGAGATCATGATTTTGAGGAATGAGTAGAATTTGATTATTTAAAGAGGTCATGTAAAATATCTGAGAAAAGTATCTGAGGCCTAAGTTTGCTAGGCAGACTTGGAGGATGGTTAGTAGGCCTGACTGCTGGAGGCAGAGCTGTGCTTTATTTTTTTTAAGTTTTTGTTTTTTAGGGTTTTTGTTTTGTTTTATTTTTTAGTTTATTGTCAAGTTGGTTTCCCTATAACACCCAGTGCTCATCCCCACAAGTGCCCTCCCCGAGCTGTGCTTTAGAAACGAATGACCACCAGCATCTATTGAGCAGTTGCTATAGTTACTACGTGCCAGGTATGCACTTTATCTCATTAATCTGACCATCCATGCAGGAATTGGAGTGCCTTATCACTGTAAACATGGAAAAACACTGAGGTTCGGAGGAATGAAGCACCATTGTCTAGTTCCTACCTCTAGCTGAGATGTGCGATGAGGGGTCTGCCTTCAGATCCCAAATCCTGACCACTGCACAGCATTGCCATGGCCATCACAGGCTTTCATGAACCTCCTTAGAGTGGTCGGCCCAGAAATGTGGATGTTATCTTGTATAAACTTAGGAACAGAGGAGTGACTAATTACTTAGGTAGAGTTGACTGTCAAAAGTGTCTAAAAAGGTTGCCTACAGAGGGTTGTAGGATACAGTAAGATCAGAATCAAATTATTTAAGGCACCAACAAGTGCTTTATGTCAAAGGCAGAATGGAACCAAGACTGTTGACTGGTATAGGAGTCAAAAGTAGTGGTAAAATAAAAGTTGAAAGAAATGAGAGAATTCAGTTGGGGTTAAGTTGATAACAGGATGTCCAAGTAAAATAAGTATATATAAGTATATAAGTATAAATATATAAAGTATAAGTATAAATATATCATTAAATTTTGAAATGAGGTATGGTTTGCAAATATAAGTGGGGAAATCTCCATCCAAGAATCCAGTTTGTGCTATGAAATGAGATGAAAGGAATTTGAGCACTGAGTTTTGGAAAAGGCTCATAGTTAAAAGAGAAGCACTAAGTAGTAGGAGAGGAAGAGGGTGGTGTCTGGAGAGATGGGAAGAGGAGGAACCTTAACAGCAACAGAAAACAATATTTTAGGAAGGAAAGGTAAGAGTTAACCAGAATTAAATGAAATGCAAAGGAAATATGCCAACAGCAGCAACACATATGCACATAACCACTGGACTATTTACCAATGCTGCCATCAAAATGTTAAAAATGAGAGCCAAAGCATAGGAAATGAAAAGGAAACTTTCACGAAATTATAATCCTAACATTAGGGATATGTGGGAATAGAAAGCAAATTAAGATTAATATGTAACCTAGAAGAACATCAAGGTTAGATGAAATTCTTTCTTACCACCTTCTACTCACTCAAATTACAGGGGACTTTAGCTTGCTTATGTATGGGGGGAGTAGAGTATGTGGAGGTGAAATAGAATAGCCACAGTGGCAGCAGTAATAGTAATAGTAGTAACAGTGATGGAAACAATAATTTGGGCAAAATATACTTCCCTAGACAGGGAATAAAGGACAGCTGTGTGAGAAGTGACTCTCTAATTTATAAACCTTGAGATATGGAACAAACTCTTTGATTACTTTTGAGTCTTAATTTCCTTATATATAAAAATATTCATTCATTTATTTACTCATGAAGTATTAATTAAGCAATCAGTGTATCAGACACGATGTTAAGGATCAGGATATGGTCTTCAGGGGATTAATAGTTTAGAGAAGATGAGTAAATTAGCAATTAGATTATTGAGTTAAGATTAACAATACAGAGTTGAACAGGGTGTTGTGAGAACACAGGAGTGTGACATATAAAATAAATATCTAGGGGTAATTAGAAAGAAAAAACAGAGATGTGCCTTTTTTAATGAAACTTCTCCGCCCTCATTTTTCCTACTCCCCTATTTGTGCCTTCTAGGATAATATCCTGAATAAACTGACTGCACCTGAGTCTTTGTCTCAGGGTCTCAGCTTTAGACTTTAAAACCTCATACTGAGGATGCCTGGGTGGCTCAGTTGGTTAAGCGTCCAACTTCAGCTCAGGTCATGATCTCGCTGTTCGTGGGTTTGAGCCCCACGTCGGGCTCTGTGCTGACAGCTAGCTCAGAGCCTGGAGCCTGTTTCAGATTCTGTATCTCCCTCTCTCTCTGACCCTCCCCTGCTCACGCTGTCTCTCTCTCTCTCTCAGAAATAAATGAAACATTAAAAAAAAAAACAAAAAACCACCTCATACTGGAAGTAATTGAAGAGCAATCAGACAGAAGCTAGTGAAACTGGTTATGCAGGAATTAGAGTAACCAGAGTGAAAACCAATGAGAATCTGAAATAATATAGTGACAATAGGATTCAAAGGAAGATATTAATTTACTTTATTTTTTATTTTATTATTATTTTCAGACAGACAGAGCATGGTATGGTAAGGGGAGAGAAAGAGAGAGTGAGTCTTATACAGGCTCCACACTTAGCACAGAACCCCTTATGGGGCTTGATCCTTGGACACTGGGAATATTACCTGAGCTGAAAACAAGAGTTGGGTGCTCAACCAACTGAGCTATCCAGGGATTCTGGAAGAAATTAACTTAAAAGCTATTCAGGAGGTAAGGCTCACAGGGAAATCATGAAATAGGGAATTAAAATATCAAAAAGGAAGGAGGAATTAGGGAATGATTTAAGGTTTTATGGCTTAGGTAGGTAGGTAGATGATAATGGAGAGGCTATATAGCAGGGTGTGTGTTTGTGTCTTTCTGCCTGTATTAGTGGAGAGTACATAATGACAGGCTGTTTTTTGGCATGTTGACTTTGAGATACCTATGGAAATTCTAAGAGGAGATGTTCGGTAGACTACTGACCACTCAGCAGGACACTCTCAAGAAAATATAGAGATGTATATTAGAGAGCTGTTGCCCATGGGACCACCCTTGCTCAACTCGTGATGAGAGATGAACAAAAAATATTTTTTACTTTTGTCTTCTTGATAAACACTCCTTATAATTCTTAATGCTTAATGCTTCTGAGGAGATTGCAAGTGACCGGGAAACAGTTGCTTGTCCATGTGGCCAAGCTATTCCTGGCATTAATTTTCCCTTATTTCCTATTTCATCCCTCTCTTCCTGGGATTACATTCCTCATAAGTTACCTGCACACCATCATTTTTCTCAGTGTAAATTTGTGATTTATAATTTAAAAAATATATGCATATGTGTGTGTATATATACATATTGTTTACCCCTATTTATTTTTTTTTTAAAAATTTAACGTTTTCATTGAGAGAGAGCGCATGAGCATGGGAGACAGAGAATCTGAAGGAGGCTCCAGGCTCTAAGTTGTCAGCACAGAGCCCAACGCAAGGCTCAAACTGACAACGCGAGGCTCAAACTGATCATGACCTGAGCCGAAGTTGGATGTTCAACCAACTGAGCCACCCATGCACCCTTATTTGACCTCATTTCTGACACAGAAGTCCTAAAACCCTTGGAATTTCCTATGTGGTAAGAGCTTATTAAGGTGTCTTTTTATGTTAATGAGGTTGGTTTTATTTTTATCTATTTAAAAGTTATGAATCTTTTTTTTAATGTTATATTTATTTCTGAGAGAGGGAGAGAGACAGCATGAGCAGAGGAGGGTCATAGAGAGAGGGAGACACAGAATCCAAAACAGGCTCCAGGCTCTGAGATGGCTGTCAGCACAGAGCCCGACGCGGGGCTGGAACCCACGAACTGTGCGATCATGACCTGAGCTGAAGTAGGACGCTTAACCAACTGAGCCACCCAGGTGCCCCAATGAGGTGGTTTTTAGACCTTACTTAAAAGATGGGCTGGCCTGGGGCACCTGGGTGGCTCAGCCTGTTAACTGTCTGACTTCAGCACCGATCATGATCTCACAGTTCCTGAGTTTGAGCCTGAAGTCAGGTTCTGCACTGACAGCTCAGAACCAGGACCCTGTCCCGGATTCTGTGTCTTCTTTTCTCTTTGTTCCTCCCCTGTTCAAGGTCTTTCTCTCAAAAATAAACATTTAAAAAATTTTTATTAAAAAAATAGGGACAAGTTCCCTGGAGACCCAACCTTGTGGTTAGAGAGTTGGACTTTTCAGTCCCATTCCCTTCCCCTACCTCCAGTGTGATGTGGGTAGGGCTGCAAGTAGAATCTGTCATCAATGGCCAATGATTCAATCAATATGCTTATGTAAGGAAGCCTCCATAAAAACCCCAAAGTATGGGACTTGGAGAGTTTCTGGGTTGGTGAACATCTGGAGGTGCTGGGAGAGCGGTGCTTGGAGAGGGCATGGAAGCTCCACAGTCTTTCCCCATATCATGCCCTATGCAGCTCTTCTATCTGGCTGTTCATGAGTTTAAAGACTTTTGTAATCAACTGGTAATCTAGTAAGTAAAATCTTTGTCTGAGCCATTCTAGCAAATTAATCAAAGAGGAGGAGGTCATTGGAACTTTCAGTGTATGGGGAGTCAGTCAATGTATAGGATTGTCAGTCAAGTGACAACCAAGTCTTGCTATTGAAGTTGTCACTGAAGTTGGCGGAGGGACAGTATTAAAGGACTGAGCCGTTACTTAACTTGTGAGATCTGAGGCTATTTTCGGGTAGACGGTGTCAGTGTTGAGTTGAATTGTTGGCACCCAGCTCATGTCATAAAATTGCTTGTGTGTAATTAAAACCCCACATTTCTGGTGTTACAAGTGTTGTGTGAGAGTAAAGGAGACACACACAAGAGCTGTGTATATTTTTCTAAGAAAAATACCTAGGTGAAAAAGAGGAGCATAGACATAGGTAATTTTGTAAAGGAGAGAATGATTTTTGTTTCAGCTAAATTTTCTTGGTTAAATATAAGGCAAGTTGATGTGCTGAGGGAGGATGTAGCTGAATAATGGTTTTCTGAAAAATGTGAAAGTTGAGACTAGCAACTGAGGAAAATGGAGTATGTGCTACTTAGTAATGCTTAGAAGGCTGCCTGGGAGGCTTCTGAGATCCAGCTGGGCTAGAAACCATGAATTTTGTGTGGCATACATCTTCCCTATTAGGTACTTTTCTGCAGCAGAAACCTGAATAATTAGGACATAGCTTGCTCTGGGGATGAGAGATTTTAAAAGGTTTGTGTGATGGCTAGAAAATAGTGCAACGAGAAGGGTTGTGGAGCTTAATGATCTGGGTGTTGGGCCAAGATTGAATAGGACAGGGAAGTGAGTCCGGAACAAAGCTGATAGATCTGTAATAAATGATGTAGTTGAGACACTACAGAGTTTGGTATGGCCCTCGGTAGAACGACTTTGAAAGGAAAGGCTATTGATAGAGACAGGCAAATATGAGTAAAAGATTTTAGAAGTAGAGCAGATTTGAGTTGTGATAAAGTTCAGGGTGTGAGTATGCAAGTGCACTGAGAGAAAAGTCACTGGAGATTAAGGTAGGCTGATGAAGAAGTCCTGACCATAGACTTTGACATCACCCAGGACCACTGTGAGACCAGAAGAAGAGTGGGTGACTCCAGGCCATGTGCAGACCATGTGTCCTGGTACAGAAAGTTGGTAAATTATGATAGCAATTAAAAAAGAAGACAACAATGATTCGATCAGACAAGAACGTTGAAGAGGTTTAGAGATGGCAGAGCAATAAGAGACGTAGATTTCCATTTTGTTGATTTGTGGTCTCCGCAGAGCTCGGTGACAGGAAATGTATAATCAAGCCTGATTTAGTATATAGGAGGCTAGTGTTCTTTCTATCTTCAGAATTGTTAAGAGGACTTGATGTGTGTGAAAGCATTTGCTTACAGTGGGTTGTATATCCTTATGTAAGTAATAAAATGCAGAGAGGGAGAAATTGAGGAAAGAAAGTCAATAGAGATACTAGATGAGATCAGGGTACATACACAGAATGTGAGAGCAACACTGAAAAGAAGGATGACGTCTTTCTCTCCGGGACTGGAGGGCAATTTGGGAATGCAAGAGTAGAAATAGAGACCTACTGTCCTTATCCATCCTAGAATACCTTTCAGGTCAATTCTGTGCAGTTTGGACATACCTGTTAAAGTGACTTGCTTATGAAATCGTTAGTCCAAAAGACTGGTTTCAATTTTAAAGCCATTCAGCTTTTGCATTGATCTCTAATAGGATATTTCTACTTAGAAAGACAGCAAAATAGCTCTGTCCTATAGCAGTCCAGATATTTAGGTAAGAATATTTAAACATGTTTTCTAGTTTTGTCATAGTTGTAGTCATAAGCTTTGCTGCAGCTGATCATTAAGCACTGACTTAACAATAAGAACTGTAACAATAAGTGGAATCTTGTGGTGTTGGCTGATGCTGAGAGGCAGGGTGAAATGGGTCCTTTCCAGAATTGTAGTCTTGGCTCATTGTGTATCCCTTTTCACTTAGTTTTGCAGTTGTGAAAGTAAAATTAAATGGAAAGAGTTGAATTCTGTAAAGAACATTCAACGATTCAGAACTACCTATGTTTCTGTATTGGTATTTCGAAGGAAGGTAAAATATTTTTTAATGTGTTGAAATGATTTTGGACTCCCCATGTTGTTTATTTCACACATTATTATTATCATCCAAAATATGAGTTATCGGATTGGGCAAACACATTTTCTTCATAGATCTCCTCCCAAAGATTAGAATTTTAAATGAAGTCTTGCTTTCTTGCTGTCAGCAAAGTAGAGGTGGGAGACACCAAGGGAGAATCTTACTATAATATAAGATACCCATTTTTCACTTGGATAAATCCCCTGTCTTAATGCAGACTGGCCAAAGTGCAGGATATATACATTTAGGTCTACAGAGAATTGACACTCAACTTAGATATGCCTGGTGGTCAATGCCATTCAGTACATGTAGGTGTGACTAGGGGGCATTGCATCATGGTGGTTAAGATTGGAAACAAGTGGAATTGCCCTGCCTGGAACTGCATGATGTGTAACCCAGAAAAAGTTGATTTTTTTGTGCTAGAGTTTGCTCACCTACAAAATACAACACTATAAACTCATAGTGCTGTGATATGGGTAAACCAAGATAGAAGGCATGATAAAGCACTGGAAACGGTATCTAGCACATACAAGTACTCGATAGATGTTCTTTTTTATTAACTTTAATATCTAATAGGCTCTTATGCAATATCTTATGAGAGATATTTTAAAACTATTTGTAATTTCTTGTACCCTTGACTTCTATCACCCTCCTCCCCCCTCCCCATAGTAACTACAGCCACTATTTTGGTTTGTGTTTCTGTGAAGTCATTTAAAAATTTTTTAGACTCCACCTGTATAGCAAACAGTATTTGTCTTTCTCTATTTTATTTCCCTTAGCATAATGCCCTCAAGTTTCATCCATGTTCATCCATTAAATCACAGGATCTTTTTATATATCACATTTCCATTATTCATTCATCCATCATAGGACACATAGATTGTTTCCATATCTTTGCTATGAAAAATGCTGTAATGAGCATGGGTGTGCAGATAAGTCTTTAAGACAGTGATTTCAAATCCTTTGGATACATACTCAGGAGTGAGATTACTGGATTATATAATAGCTCAATTTTTAATAATGTAATGTGGTTTAAGAAACCAAAATACAGTTTTACATAATGGCTTCATCTATATATGTTCATGCTATTGGTATATAAAGGTTCACTTTTCTCCACACCTTTGGAAACATTTGTTACCACTTGTCTTTCTGATTATAGCCAACCTAACAGTTATGAGATGTATTGTATTGTAGTTTTGATTTGTTTTTCTAGGATGATTAGTGATGTTGGGCAACTTTCATATACCTATTAATCATTTATCTGTCTTTGTAAAAATGTGTATTTAGGTCTTTTGCCCATTTTTAATTTGTGTTACTTGCTTTTTTGTTATTGAGTTGTGAGTTCTTTATAAATTTTATGAAACCCCTAAAGGATATATGGTTTGCAAATATTTTCTCCCATTCAGTGTGCTGATAGTGTCTTTTGTTGTGTGTAAGTTCTTTAGTTTGGTCTGGTTCCACTTATTAAGTTTAACTTTTGTTGCCTGTACTTTGGTATCTTAACTGAGAAATCATTGCCATCACCAATGTTGAGGATGCTTGACCTTATATTTTATTCTAGGAGTTTTATGGTTTTTGGTCTTATATTTAAATCTTTGATTTATTTTGATTTAATCATCTGAGTGGTGTAAGATAGGGGTCCAATTACGTGTTTAGGATGTAGATATTTAATTTCTTATCACAACTTATTGAACAGACTGTATTTCCCCCATTGTGTGATCTTGGTGCCCTTGTCAAAAATTAGATGGCCATATATCTATAAGTTTATGTCTGGGCTCTTATTCTATCCCATAGGTCTATATCCCTTTTTATTCAACCACCATATGGCTTTTATTTATTTGTAATTTTCTTAATGTTCAATTGTTTAATATTACATATCTATTAAATGATATTAGGCCGAATGCTTAGAGAACTATCATAAGCTGAAAACAAAATTTTTCAGCTATTTATCTTGATTATATTTTAATCAGATTTCTCAAACATGTAATTAAAATTGAAAGCATACTTGGGCTCCTGGGTGGGTCAGTCAGTTAAGAACCCAACTCTTGATTTCGGTCAGGTCATGATCTCACAGTTTGTGAGTTTGAGCCCCACATTAGGCTCTGTGGTGACAGCATATAGCCTGCTTAGGGTTCTCTTTCTTCCTCTCACTTTGTGCCTCCCCACTCATACTCTATCTTTCTCTGTCTCTCTCTCTCAAAATAAATAAATAAATAAAAAGTAAAATCATACTACAGTGGATTTAATCATTATAGTCATTTCAAAAAGCAGACACTTTAAAATTAAAATTTTTTTAAAAATTTAAAGATATTAGTTAATATTAAATCTAGCTTAAAATTTTCAGCATAGTGTATATAGATCTGTTCTCTAATTATGTTTTTTATTCTTATTCTCATTGATAAACATGCTCATTCTTAAACTGCTTCTTAGGCCTCCTTGGGTAATAGTCATTTCATCAGACACACTGCTGTATTTTCCTTAGGATATAGCCATCTTCCAAGCTAGGAAGAAATAAAAGATTATTGTCTCACTGAAGCTGAGGTTGCAAGTTCTGGATGATCAATGGGTTGGCATACAGAGCTAATTGTACTTTGCAAACCTTAGCAGGAGTACTTCAGGCTGGGCACTTGTACTCTTGTTATAACTTCACTGCTCATCTGAGGGACTCTGTAAGTCCAGACATTTCCAATGAGCTTTAGCTCTGCAGATCCTGCTCCCTTTCCTACAACTGTGCTGAGAAAACTTCCTTAGCCCATATTACATACACACTGTCTTTTCTATTGACCTAGACTGTTAAAACAACTATTGAAAATATGCTTGGCTAGTTAATATCTTATTACCAATAATTTAGGGGCTTTACCTCCAGAAGACAAAAGGTTGAGTGCAAAATTACCTCTCTTCTTGAGAACATTTGTCCAAGCCACCACTTGGGTCGTTGTGTGACCTATGGTGCTGATCAGCCATGGTTATTATATGGGATTACTCCTTTGGCCAATCCATTCTGTTCTTTCCCAGGAGTATACAGCTTAGAGTTTCCTCTTATTATTCCTTTATTTAATTGACAAAGGTTTATATTTTATAAGTGAAATATACTTAATAGTAGAAACAGAATACTCAAATATCACAACTGATTAAAGAAGTAGTATAATTATATACTAAAAATCAGTACAATTATATAATGCATACATAATGCCATTCTTTTCATTATAAATAATTGCTTAAAAACATGGCATTTATTTTCTTATTTTGAGGATCCTTTTGTATGTGTGGCTTCTCACAAATTCAGCCTGTTCCATTTACACACACACACACACACACACATATAAATATATTTTTGTTTTTTCATTTAGCATCACCATCTGAAAGTGGTAGTTGTGAAAGGTGATTCCCTTTCTCTAAACTTGTGAAAAGATTCTTGCTTTTACCCATATGGTCCTAATCCACTGTGAGTTTTCCCTGTAGTGAAACATGGAATCAACTTCTCTCTTTGTTTCCTCTCTTGTCACGCCATTAGGAGTACACATAGGACTGCCTTAGTTTTACCACTGGCAGGTAGCCAATTTGACATTGTATCAGAGTACTTTAGTGAGAGAGCTGCAAATGACATTTCCTTTTAAAATCATGAGTTCGCAATGTTCCCAATTTTATAGTTGTTACCTGCCTATATCCCCTTTTCTTTGTTGTAAGATAACATTTTTCCATTTCCTTTCTTTACAAGATACTTATCCCAATTTTTATTTCCTTACACAAATGTTAATCACATACTTCCTTCTTTTTTATAATCCTTATAGATTTCCTTGACCATTTTTAACCTGCTTTATTGTATTTACTAAGGAAATGCCATATTTTATAAATTGTGGTTTTCTCTATTATATTCCAGTTTTATATATCAAGATACTTCAGTGAGATGTCATAAAATATGAAATTATAATACTTGTTAATTTGCCCCAAATTGCTGTATATACTAATGCATTCTTTCACAAACGTATTTCCCACAACGAATGAAATGTTTAATATATGACATACTTTAAAGGTCAAAGGGCTTTTATTCTCTGTATTTTATTGATTGAATGACTGCATTTTGTTAAACTATATTTCATCTAGTATTAGCAGTACATCCTACCTCTGTGAGTGAATGAATAAAACTTGTACACTCTCTACACTTCAATTTACCAGCAACTTGAAACAGTTTGGGATTGAAATTGTGTAATTAGTTTGGCTTCATCACAAACACGTTTTAGACATGAAAGAACAGAAATCACCAAGAGTAATAACAAGTCTGTAACAGCCCTATCACTAGGGCAGACGACAATAATTCTGGCTAAGTGTTCTCTTCTAGGCCACTTGGAAGCACAGTGGGTATTAAAAACTATTAAAAACTGGAATAAAACATGAAATCTCAGAATTAGGTGGATGTTGAAAATAACAGAATAAGAAACTAGCATGATGCTCAGTTTAATTTATAAATTTGAAACCTTATTCTGGGGGGCAGATGGTTGGCTTACAAATTCAGCAAAAGTGGTTTTGTCTAGTGAATAGAATTTCTGAGAGTTGTAGTATTTGTAGCCTTTTAAGTTTAAATGTCTTTTTGGATATTAAAATGTAGAACAAGAAAATCTTGAGATTGGCCCTTAAATTCTTCACTGAGAAGTATATTGGACTTAAATTTCATTTTGCTTTGAGAGAAGGTAAGTTTGAAAAGGTCTTGTACCTAAAAGGATGACCTCATACTCTCTCGCCTTCCTCCTCCTTCCTCTCTCTTTTCTTAAAATAGTAAGACATATCAGTGGGGAAAATGTCATACCACCCTGACTTTATTTGTGATACAGAAAATTAATGGACACACTATTGACATGTAAGTGTTAGAAAGAGAATTTCTACAGTTGAAAAAAAAACTAGCTGCTCTGCACCCATTCCCATCATAACAGCAGAAAGCATATAGAAGTCTCTTCAGAAGAGAACTTCCGTCACTATTTTGGTGACTTTTTCCAGTATAGTTACTTGTGGTCATCAAAACTATATTCTTGCTTACTTTTTCCCTTTTCACAGGCTGTTCACCAAAAGCTAACAAATGACGGAATGAACTATTTGTCATGAGGTCAATGCAACTACATCATACAGAGAACCATGTTTTCCCTTAGGAACAGAAAGGAGCTAAATCTCCTTTTGGTTCGGGGCTTTATAAAAACAATTTTTCCTGTTTTTCTTTTTTGTTTGTTTGTTTGTTTGTTTGTTTTTGAGCAGCCAATGTGCTGAAACTGAGTATGGTGGTCACTTGGCTCTCCTGCACAGCCTCTATTGCATCATGGTGATAAGGCACTGCACAGTTATTTGTAAAAGGAAGTCTTTTCTTTCCAAAATATTCAGGGAAGTGATGATGCTTTTTTAGACCATTTGAGCCAATATACATTATCCATGATTTTCTGAGAAGCCCTAGATAATCTAGGAGGAAGAAAAAGGAACATATTTAAATTGTGAGTAATTCCCAGTTAGCTTAGAAAATTGGTTCTAATTAGCAGATTCAGCAAGTAGGAAATAAAGAAGTGATTCTCAAACTTTGGCATGCATCAGAGTCACCAGAAGTGTTTTTGAAAGAACTCATCAGGTCTAGGGTAAAACCCAGGAATTATGTTTCTCACAAGTACTAGGAGGCTCTGATGCTGCTGGTCCAGAGATCACCTTTTGGGAAACATTGCATTGAAAAATCGGTACCCTGTGAATCCATTTGATACTGGTCCCCAAAAGATCAGTAACTTTTTCTTATCCTTCTTCAACTCACTGTACACAATTATTGAACCCAACAAACTTTCAGTAAACTTGTATTTGTTTAACATTTAACTCAAGTGTCAGGTAGATAGCCCCTAGATTACTCTGCTCATGTCAAATTCTAGTTTCCTCCATTTGCCCCTTAACTGGTTAACATAATTAACCAGTTTTATTTTCTTCATAGCATTTATCAATATCTAAAATCATCGTGATTATGTGTTCACCTTTTATTATCTATCCCTACTCACACATTTGTACTGGTTTTTAAAACCTGCATCTATCTTATTCATTGTACTCCAGTAAAACATCTAGTAATAGATATTATATAAATACTTGGGGAATGAATTAATTAACTAATGGATTATTGTAAAATCTACCTCTCATATCAAATATATCAATCTAACAGTGTTGCAGCTTACTTAGTTTGACTTAAGCAAAGTCAAGTCAGCCTTAAACAAAACTGAAAAGTAGGTAAATAGCTCCACTGGGTTTAAAAGTGTGCGAAGAAAAGTATCTGTAGGGAAAAGGATTATGGCAAAAATGTAAATATTTATTATGGTTCTTTCCTTACCCCATCCCTATTTTATAAAAACTTCTTGTGCCCTAATATACTTTCACTATCTTCCTGTCTTCTCCCTCCTTACTACTGCTTATCAGTAGTACTTACTACTCCACACTTCCACCCTTATCAACCTGGACTCATATATTTATTCCCACTGGGATATAAAGCAACTGACGACACCTTGATATGTTAACTTTTCCAGAGAATTCATGGATTTTACTTGTTTTAAGTTTATTTGAGAGAGAGTTGGGGAAGGGCAAAGAGAGGAGAGAGAATCCCAGTCAGGCTCTGTATTGCCAGACCAAAGCCCAATGGGGAACTCTAACCCATGAATCATGAGATCATGATCTGAGCTGAAGCTAGTAGTCAGAGGTTCAACTGGCACCACCCAGGAGCCTCCAGAGAATACATGGATTTTGAAATCAAGGTTTATTCATTCCTGTTATGAAGTTAACACATATTTATTTTGAAAACAGTAAAAAAAACGCATTAAAAGGAAGAAAAAATCAGCTGTTTGTGTACAGCCAGAGATGACTAACATCAACACTGTGTTTTATATTCTCCCAAGTTTCTTGCTATGCATTTTTCTTCCTAATAATGATTATATTGTGTATGTGTGTATATTTATATTTTATTTTATATATAATATATTTACATATTTTATAAATATCAATTAAGATATTTAATATATGTTTATTGACATATATTTTATAAATATATATTTGTTAATATATATTTTATATATGCTTGAGTTTAAAATCAAGGTTTATTCATTCCTTTTATAAAGTTACACATATTCACTTTGAAAAAAGTAAAAAAAAATACATTAAAGGAAGAAAAAATCAGCTCTTTGTGTACTACCAGAGATGACTAACATCAAACTGTGGTTTCTTTTTTCTCAAGTCTATTGCTATGCATTTTTCTAGCCAATAATGATCAAACAGTATGTGAGTGTGTGTGTGTATACGTGTGTGTGTATGTGTGTGTATAATCCAACTGATTATAAACACAGTGATATCATATTTTAAAAATTCAGAAAATTTAAAGAGAAAAACCATTTATAATTTTCTCATTCAGTAGGGATACCAATATGTTGGTTAATTTCCTTGCAGCCTTTTGTCCTTGCATGCATTTTACATAGTTAAGATTATTTCCATTCAGTATTGCTAATGAACGAACATTCATAGTCAATGACCTAGCAAGTGACATAAAGGCTTGTTGATGACAACATCTGCCACAGAATGATTTATTGGTCTTCCCCAGTTAAAATAAAAGTAACTTACTGCTTGAGGTCATTCAAAGATAATGAAAATTATTACTTAAGTTCTTAGGTAATGAAAATTGCCATTGTAGAGCTCTATGAATCTCAATTTATGTGGAAGGAGGGAGAAAGAGATTAATTTTACTTTACAACTCACTCAGCATGGTGTCACAATGACAGAAATACTTGAAGTTTGGAATTGAGTAGAACCAATTATTATTTTAATTGGTTATCCTGATTAACAAGGTATTTAATTTGAATAAAGCATGTGGGATGATACACATAATTCCTGGTCTGCAAAAGAGGTTGTAGGAAAGAATAAAGTGCTAATATAAGCACTCTGAGCCATATTTTATAAGTCCATAAAATGTACCTAACAGCATGTAGTTCCACTGAACTCCTGAGTTATAAAAAATATTTTGGGTTGCCAATTTTTAAATTTATTTCTTGTTTTTATGTTATTTTATTATTAGTTTTTAATCCAAAGAGAGTTGGTTGTAACCTTCCTAAGCCATAATATATCTGAGAGTGTCTTTAGTAGCATTCCATATGAAAGAAAATTAAGCTGGTTGTATAAGTCCTGAAATAACAACCATCCCTTTCCATAGTTCCTATTACTGCAGTTGAAAAATCTGAGCAATTCTGTCTACTTTTTATCGGCAAGCTTTTCATAAATTTGTTCTGACTATATCAAGAATTTCTTAATATACTGGGACACTTGAAATCTGGAAACTCAGATAATTTTTCAGCTCTGAAAAGATTTTTTAATTATACATTTTATTTACTTGGATTTTTTATTATAAATTTGCTGGTTTTTTATTGAGTAGCAGTCAGTCTGTAGTAGGCACTATTCTACCAGCTGGGGATGATAGTGTGCAAGATAGAAAGATCCTTATTTTAGTAGATCTTACATTTATTCTACCAGGAGGAGATGAAAACAAAGTGAGAGAAATAGGGTAAATTGACCAAAAGTGTTGATGACAGAAGAGGGAGGAGGTGGTTAATTTTAAACAGAATTATAAAAAACCTATCTGAAAAGGTAGCATTTGAATGGAGGCATGAAGGTGAGGTAGACTGCTCAAATAAATGAAAGAAAAGCATGAAATGAAATGACATAAAAATCAAAAGCCATCAAAAGAAAGAGTCGTGTACAGTAAATGAGGCAAACTATGGTAGGAGCTGAGTTCTGAGAGGTAGGATCACAAAGGATCGAACAGGCCTTGGAGAAAGAGTATGAAATGACAAGCCCCTGAAGAGTTTTACAAAGTGGAAAGATGTGATTCTGGTTTCATTTTCTAACTATCCACCCTTGTTAGTATGTCATGAATGTTTCTAAAGAGGTAAAAATAGATGCAGGAAATCCAGTTCAGGGTTTCATGCAGCAGTTCAGGTGATGAGTAATAGTGGCTTGCACCAGGGTGATGGTAGGCAAGAGAGAGTGGTGGTTGGATTGGGGGTCATATTTCGGAAATAGGACTGAAAAGATTTGCAGATGGATTGACTATGGCATTTGAGGAAAAGAAACATTAAAAATTGCTACTTGGTAGCATATTTGTACAAAGGGATGGATAGTGGACACTAGAAGAGGGAAAAGCTTGGGTGGATGGAGAGCCAAGAGTTTTGGAATGTGGGCAGAGTGTGGAGTGGAGTGGTAAGATGACATGAGAAGCATTACTAATATTGAAAATGCAGTTGGGTGAATACACTGGAATCCCTGGCATCTTGAAGGATTGATGACATGGCAATTTCATGTTGGGTGAACTGGAAGAGTTAAGGTGGGTAATCAGCAAAAGAAATACCAACAGTCATTTTGAAGTTGGGCAGTAGTCATTTTAAGACAATTAAGGATATGACCATGTAGTCGGCCATTATAGGATGAAAAAAAAAATTATCACAAGCACCTGGAAAGTCAAATAAATGAAAGGTCAAAAGAAATGATTGGAATGAGTGTTGGTACCATCAAAAATAATTTCAGAAATACTGATGAGAGAGGGAGACACTTCCCAGTACAAATAAATATGTAGTTAACACATAAGAGGGGATAGCAAATGACAGAGTTGCAGAATCTGACATTCAAAACAGTTCAGATTTATGAAAGCAAAAGGCTTAAACATGGTTTTTGAATGGCAATTGGGAAGAAGGAGAGACTTGGCTTATGTCTCTGCACTGGGATACATGGTGTATGAAATAGAGAGCAGCCTCAACATGAGTTACTAGTTAGTTAATTTTTCCCAGGAAAAAAAATTCAGTAAGGACAGCAGATAGCGAAGATGCTGGTGACTGACTATGAATCCCAGAGGGCATGGTGGGAAGATTTGAGACAGCTTGGGCTTGAGCCAGTATTTTCTGTTTTTCACAAATACTACCTTTTCCTGTTTCCATTACCTTACACTTTTGACTTTCACATCAAATATTTAAATTTCTATAGCTTTAATTCTGCTATTACTAAAGTAATTCTTTAATCACCCTTTATATATTTGATTTATACTATTGTATTTTTTATTTATCCTATTATATCTTTTTATTCCTTGAAAAATATCTCTCCTTTTATTTCATTCTACTTCCCCACTCCCCTGCCATTTTGACATTTTCACTTCTTAAGGATTTCTACTTTTACCAATAAGTATTGTCTTCTGGAATCCCACTGAGAGAGAGTGCCCAGTGTTTTTCAATAACTATTTTGTACTTCTTTCAGAAGATAATTTTCAGAGGTTTACTTTTCACTGTTTTCAGAATGATGCTTATTTTATTATTATTATTATTTATTTTTGTAAAGCATCTAGTATCTATGGTAGTAATTTAGACTATTTATATATGAGAAAGTGCTGATTCAGCCAATTCCCTGTGTCCAGAAGGCTGTCTTCTTGGGCCTCTGTGTTAAAAATGAGGCCTTCACATATTCTCATTTTCTAGAACCATGATACACTAGAATATAAGAAAGTATATAAATAACTTAAATTCTGAAAATAAGCTGCATTTAGAAACTTTTCCTCTTTCTACTATATCTACCCTGCACTACAGGAACTGACTCCTATGAAGCAATGTGCCAATTCCAGTCTACCCCCAAGTTCAGTTTATTTGTTTTGTTTTCAAGCATTTCTGTCTCTAATTGGTACAGAGAAGATTGATGGAAGTATAAAAAGGGGAAGAGTCCACTCGTTGCCTTAAATCTGTAGCCATGAGGTGACAAAATGGCTGCCTTTCTTTTGCTTTATCTTAATAAGAGTTCAACAGAGAAAAACATAGAGGATCTTTCAAAGTATTTTTAAACAATAGATTGACTGGCATCATATCATAGGTTCCTCTACTTATTGAACTTTACAGTCCAGTTCCACTCACTTTAAATTTTGTAAATACGTGGCCATAATTCTGTGATTTACAGGATGATCTGCCCCACTTAATTTAGTGGTCAGCTTTCAGATTGTGTGTTTGTGTAACTTCTGAAGTATTTCAGGGAAGCATTGGAGGATTTGTACATAAGTGCCCATCAAACAAATATCAAATTGGAATTCTCACCTGGGACTTGCTTTTCAGTGGAAACATTTTAAGCAAAAAAACTGAGATTTTGATTATGCAATTTTACACATAAGAGAACAGATGGAGAGTTGTAAATATGAGATAGGGTGGTCTCAGAAGATCTGAAAATATACCACATGAGTGGTTACATACACACATCCCATCCCACAAATAAAAACTTAATATTTTGTGGCTTTGTGTATGTAAGGGAATGCATATTTGCACAAACTGATTCTTTCTTTTATAGTATTTCCTTACATCCAGAAACAATCAAATCAAGAAAATTAGCATTAAAATAATACAATAAGAAATAAAACTCAGGGTACCTGGGTGGCTCCTCGATTGGACATGTGACTCTTGATTTCTGCTCAGGTCATGCCTTCAAAGTCATGGGATCGAGCCACATGTAGGCTCCATGCTGAGTGTGGAGACTGCCAGGAATCCTCTCTCTCTCCCTCTCTCTCTCTCTCTTTCCCCCCGCCCCCGTCTCATCATCTCCCCTACTTGTGCATTCTGTCTCTCCCTAAAATAATAAGGAAAAAAATTTAAAAAGAGAGATATAAAACCCAAACAATCAGTGGATATTAGGTAATGAAAAAAAAAACTGGAATGATTAAAACACCTGAGATAAGATTTAAGAAATAACACAAAATTCAGTGAGAAACAAGAAACCAACAATCAACAAAACAGTTTCTTTGTTAATCCAATCAACCTATTTTATTGTTTTGCAACATAGAACCCGAACTTATTATGTTTTTGACTAGAATATAAAACTAACCAATTGCTTTGGCAGCATATGCAAACCAGTTACTCCTCAAGAAATCTTAGGAAAAGAAGCCTTGTGGAAACGGGAAAGGGGGTGCTGGAGGTAACAAGTTGCTTCTAGACCAGAAAAAGTACATGAGTTATTTTAGTGTTAAATATGTAAGTGAAAATATTCTTAAAATTCCTATGAGATATTGTGTAAATTAAGTTAAAATGTCCATGACTTATCAAAACAAAGAAAAATGTATTTTCTATATAGTTACTGTTTAAAATAATTAAACTATCTGCAATTTGTTCTTTAAGAATTAACTTTTTCCATTGGGGTTTTTTGAGAATTCATGAGAAAGAGCTGTGAAATTCTTGGGGCAGCTGTTATTAAAAACCCAGAGGGCTACCAGGGTGGCTCAGTGGTTAAGCCTGGACTTCAACTCAGGAGAGTAGAGCCTCCTAGAATCTTTCTCTCTCTCTCTCTCTTTTTCTCTCTCTCTCTTAAAAACAAAACAAACATTAAAAAAAAAAAAAAAACAGGGACTGTGTTTTGGTGTACCTCCAGTTTCCTCTGAGCTCTCTAGGGATTCATTGAGAACTGAGGAACATGAGAGAAAATAAGTAAGAACTTTCTTTTCAAGAGCATTCAGGAAGATAACACTTTTATTTACCCTAAATTCACTTAGCATGGGATGTTATTCTCCACTCTCCCTTGCCCTCCACCTCATCCGAGTCTGTGCTTAAAGTCAAGGCAAAGAGTTTTTCTTTTTTTTTTTTTCAAAGCAAAAACAATAACACTATACTACCATAGTTTGTTCATTGGATTCACTGAAATAAAGCATTTTTGTGGATGATTAGAAGATGTTTCTATGGAATGTGTAGGATAGACATCATCAGAAACATTTTTTAAAATACTCTTTCTTTGGTTAATGAAGCACCGTTGACCATTCATATGAGCAGAAGCTGTTTTCCTAGAAGGAATTTCTGGATCCTGCATAAAAGCCATGAGGAGGGGGGCACTTGGTTGGCTCAGTTGGTTAAGCATCTGACTTCAGCTCAGGTCATGATCTTAGTTTCTGAGTTTGAGTCCCACATTGGGCTCTCTGTTGTCAGCAGAGTCTGCATCAGATCCTCTGTCCCTTACTCTCTGCCCTTCCCCCTCATACACACACAGTCTCTCTCTCTCATAAATAAATGTTTTAAAAAATTTTAAAAAATATTAAAAAAAACTTTTTTTAAGCCACGAGGAAAATGTAAATGTGGAGACTATACAGTAATCCTTGTAATAACCTATCTACTTCTCCTCAACCCTCATTTGGCATCTCTGTGTCCAGCGGGAAAAATATTGAACATACCACTTTCATATCAGCTTATATTCTTTGCCAGAGATACCACCATTTTAGTCACTCAGCAAAAATGAACATCAGACAAAAATATATGTAATGTTATTTATTGTGTCATGCACTATTCTAAGTACTTTATACAAATATTTTCTTTAAAAAATCAACCCAGAGGTATGTACTATTATTATTCCATTGCAGATGTTCCCTGAAATTTCCTTTCCCTAGTGTCCACCATTGTATGTAATCCCCTCTCACTGAGTACAGGTGGAACCTATGATTTGCTTCTAAGAATATGGCAAAGGTGAAGAGATTTTGCAGGTGAAATTAAGATCCCTTATCAGTTGACATTAAGTTAAAAGGAAAAATAGGCTAGGTAGATCTGAACATATCAAGTGAGCACTTTAAAAGAGGTTTCATCTTGCCTGAGAAGAGACTAGACGCAGGAGAGCTTCTCTCGTACTAGTTTCCAAGCATACAGCCATTACTGCCTATGGAGAGTGGCCCTTAAGAACAAAGGGTATTAGTCTGACACCAAGAAACTCAATTCTGCCAACAACTTGAATTAAGGATATGACGACTGACTCCAAAATCCAGAAGAGAATGGAGGCTGGTAGACCCTAGGTTTGTGGTAATTTGTTAAGTACCAATGGATAATCAATAATCCCATTTTACACATAAGGAAACTAAAGAAATAATTTGTTCTTCTTTATCGCTAGTTCTTGAAACTAAGAATAAATCCCAGGCAGCCTGAATCCAGAGCTGCGTGGACCACCACTTTGCTATCATTTTTTAGTTTTTTTTAAAAAAATTTTTAATGTTTGTTTATTTTTGTGAGAGAGAGACAGACAGAACATGAGCAGGGGAGAGGCAGGGAGAGGGAGACGCAGAATCCAAAGCAGGCTCCAGGCTCTGAGCTGTCAGCACAGAGCCTGATGCAGGGCTGGAACCCACTGACTGTGAGATCATGACCTGAACTGAAGCCGGGAGCTTAACTGACTGAGCCACCCAGGCGCCCCTAAAGCTTGTTTTTATTTATTTAGGGAGCAAGTGAGGTACGCACACAAGTGGGGGAGGAGCAGAGAGAGGAAGCTCTGCAAGGCTCCCAAGCAGGCTGCACTGTCAACACCTAGCCCATGTGGCTCAACTCATTTGAGATCATGACCTGAGCCAAAGTCAAGAGTCTGAGGCTTAACTGACTGATTCACCCAGGCGCCCCTTTGCTGTTATTTTTAAAAACTTGACCAAAGGTGAAAAGGCAACATGAGCAACAATGTGAAATAGATCATATTGGATGTATAATATTTGTTAAAGACTATATAGCCATGTAGTAAAGGCTTCTAGTAAAGCCAAATTATTAAGGAAAACTGGATTAATTTTTTTGTAAATTGATTTGAGCAGTAAAGATTTTTCTGATAGCACACTATTGTGATTTAAAATAGAATAGTTTGCAAATCAATTGCTAATTAAGTTGTTATGATTGCTTTTTCTCCAAATGTTTTTGCTTACCATATATAAAATCTCACTTAACAGTGTTAATGAAAGTAAAGTTTTGCTTAAAGCTGTATTTTATAATAAAGTAGAAATCTAAGTTTTTAAAACAGAAATATTTATGGAGAATTGTTAAGGAGCAAGTGGGTTTCTTTGGGAATGAAAAAGTTAACTACAATGGAAGTATTTTTAAATAGTAAAATTTTCAAAAGGAACTTGAGTTTCACAAGGGATTGTTCTTGACATTTAAGATTCCTTCATATCTAAAAATTGAAAAACCTATTTTTAAGTCCTTTGGTATGTTAGTGAAAGTCTTAGTTAATTAAAATTTAAAGGTCTATTGTAAACCGATAGGCTGTGAGCAATTTTATTTAACTATAAACTGCTTTCTTGTGAGTTAATATCTAAATAATGCTTTTGTGCTAGCCTGTTAATTAAAGCAAGCCATCTTGATATATATGTGACAATTATGGCTAGTGAATCTGTTGGGGAAAAAATCTAATGTTTCAAGGACTGGATTTGAGCACTAGGATGGCTTGGATAAGCCCATTAGTGTGACAAAATAACTCCAAGACACTGGTACAACAGTCTTACGACAGACACATGTGTTTAAAGCTGTATTCTAGTTACTGATTAATACACTTTTGATAAGCTACTAACCCCCATTCTATTTGCTATAAAAGAGTAATTAAACACTTGTGAAGTACCTCATTACTTTAAACAAATGGTCACTATACAGAAGTCATCAAGTGAATTGTAGTAAGACAGTATATCAAGCAAGTGGGCAACATTCTGCAATACTGTAGAAACACAATTACATGTCCCTCAGACACCAGTGGAAGGAAATAATTTGTTAACAGAGAGTGCTTATCTTGATATCTTATTTATAAAATTAATAATCAAGTTTTTTCTAAATATCATCCTCTGCAGAGCATTATATTTGGTTGCTTTTTGCACAGCATCATTGGAATGGGTAGAAACTATATAAACTAGTACTTCAACTAGTTCATGGAATGAAGGTCTATCACAAATATGCAGAAGAAATCATTCTCATGAAGTCTAAAATACTAAGGATGGTTGGTATTAATGATTTCCATTCATCTTCACTCTTTTTCTCCTTCACCGTTTCTTCTCTCTCTTTGCCTACTCACTCATCTCTTCCCCACCCATGATTTCTAGGACAATGTTCTTTGGCTTCCATGGTCCTTTGTTATGTATGAGTAGTGAATAAAGAAATAAATCCTGAAGTTGAATTAATGGTGATGGAATTTCTCCATCACGTCATTTGAAGACACCACTAAGGCCTCTTGGTTGCTGGCCATCAGAGAGCTTTCTGATCAATAACTCTGTAGGACTAACGTGTACAATGGACTACTTCTTTTTGATTTCTATGTTCAACTGTGGCTGATCTCAGGCCACTGAAATCTTTGATCGATTTCATCTCTTCATTCTGTGCAACAGATTCATGGCCTTGACTTCTTTTTATTCATTTTTAATGCTTTGGAGATGTTGGTGGAAGATACCTTGGACTCTGGCCAGGTCTTTCTCTTTTAATACTTGCAGTCAGTCAATGTTAATTATCCAAATGAAATGACATAATGGCACTTTGAAATAAAGCAAGGCTCATTTTCACAGCCAAATGCAGAGATAAAGTAAGATTATGCGAAAGTGGTTTCTAGTTCTCAAGTACTTTTCACAATTGTATTATTAAATGAGGGTGTTCTTAAATGAGGGCTAAGCCTAGAATATGAATGGCTTATATAAATCTTAGAGCAGTGTAGTTCCTCATATGACATTTCCTCTCTTAGGAAAAAAAAGAGATTCAAGGGGGATACCAGAAATCCTACTATTGTCTCTGAAGTACAGTTAACTTAAACAAAATTGTTTATGCTAAATAAACCCATCTTATTTTATTTGCCTGTATAGATTTCTGTGTTTCTCCTATTCATCACTGGCATAAAATTAAATGCCAATTATTTTATAGGTTATTTCTAGAGTTACTATAAGGGCTCCATTTTCACTTATTTACATAACAAATCAATTTATTAAGTAGCAGAAGGTTCAGTGTTCCATGTCAAGGATTCGCCAAAGATTGCCTTGTTATGAAGGTGGCCTTCACAAACTTACCTTTTTTTTAATGTTTATTTACTTACTTTGAGAGCAAGAGAAACAGAGCAGGCATGAGCAAGGGGCAGAGGGAGGGAGAGAATCCCAAGCAGGCTCCGTGCTGTCATTGTGGAGTCTGACACGTGGTTCAAACTCAGGAACTGTGAGATCAGGACATGAACTGAAATCAAGGGTTGGACACTTAGCAGACTGAGCCACTCAGGCACCCCCACCTTTCTTTTTTAATAGTGAGTTTCAAACATGAATGTGTAGAAAAATTACCTGGAAGGCTTTTTAAAACACCGATTACTGAGCCTCACCCCCAGAGAGCTGCTTCATCTGGTCTGGGTTAGAGTTCAAGAATTTGCATTTATAACAAATTTCAGATGTTGCTGATACATGACATGAAATTGAGAACCACTGCTACATTAGCTTCCCTGTACTTCTCCAAGGAAATGTTTTTAAAACCAATTTCTAGTGGTGCCTGAGTGGCTCAGTCGGTTAAAGGTCCAACTTCAGCTCAGGTCATGATCTCACAGTTCGTGGGTTCAAGTCCCACATCAGGCTCTGCTGACACCTCAAACCTGGAGCCTGCTTCAGTTTCTGTGTATCCTCTCTCTCTGTCTCTCCCTTGAATGTTCTCACTCCCTCTCTCAAAAATAAATAAATATTAAGAAAATAAAAAAACAAAACACAATTTCGACTCAATAGTACATTGACTAATCAAATCCATTTTTAAAAAGATTATCCTATATGGGAGAGAATTTTTCTTGTGATGTAGTCTAGTAATAATAATATTTATTTTTAAATTACCGTCTATTCTGGCTGCATTTTGGGTAAGCATAGCATAATATATAAACCTCTTGAATGCCTTGTTATATGCCCAAAACTAATGTAACATTGTCAACTAACAAAAATTTCAATAGGGACAATAAAATTATCATCTATCTCAAAAATATCTGTACTCCCATGCTCATTGCAGCATTATTTATAATAGACAATACCCGGAAACAAGTTAAGTGTTTATTGACGGATAATGGACAGAGTAAAAATGTGGTGTGTTTGAATGTGTGCATGCACACACACACACAGAGGAATATTATTCAGCTATAAAAAAAGAAGGAAATCCTGACATTTGTAATAGCATAAATAGACCTTGAGGGCCTTATGCTAAATAAAATAAGTCAAACAGAGAAATACGAATACTATATAATCTCATGTGGGATCTTTGGGTAGGGGAGGGAACTCAGGACAGATTGGTGGTTGCCAGTGACAGAGGGTAGGGGTTTGAGGTAGGTGAAATGGGTGAAGTTAGTGAAAATACATAAAATCTTCCAGTTAAAAGACAAATAAATCCTGGGATGTGATGTACAGCATAGTGACTGTAGTTAATATTTTATTGCATATTTGGAAGTTGCTAAGAAAGTAGATCTTAAAAATTCTCATCTCAAGAAAAAAATGTAACTGTAAAGATGGATGTTAATTAAAGTTGTAATTATTTTGCAGTATGCGCCTATATCAAATCATTGTGTTGTACACTTGAAACTGATAAAATGTTATATATCTGTTACATCTCAATTGAAAAAATAACCATCTGCTCTGCAGTGTTGTAAATATCCTACATGTTCATTTATCATGGTAATCCTGAGGTTAGTACTATTATCCAACTTATAGGTGAGAAAGAGAATTTTAGATCACACAGTTAGGATATGGTACATCAGATATTTGAACTTGATTACTTGGTTACTAACTCTACAGCTCCCATTTTTGATGACTAGACTATTGCTATGGATTGAATTATGTCTCCCTAAAATTCATATATATTGAGCTTTACCCCTGGCCCCAGGAACTGTATTCAGAGATAGGGTTTATAGGAGACAGGTAACGCTGGGTGGAATCCTAATCTGATAGGATTGGTGGCCTTATAAGAAGAAGGAGAGAAAGATCTCTTATTCTCCACAAGTCCACGGCTGTAAGGCAGCAAACTCAACCATAAATGTACTCTGATATCAGACTTCTAGTCTCCAAGACCTGTGAAAAAATAGATTTCTCTATTTTAAAGTCATACAATCTATGGTATTTTGTTATGGTAGCACAATCTGACCGACAGCTATTTTGCTTTAAAATGTAGACTATATTTTAATGTGTGTTCCAAAAAAATTTTTTTAAAAATTCCTTAAACAGTGTTAGTCTATTTTTAGTTTGTATATACTTCAATGAAGTAAAAGAAAAACATGCAACACTCATTGTTTCCTTACCTGGGCTATTGTAAATAATGTTGTAATAAAGAGGGAGATGCAGATAATTTTACTTTCCTTTCCTTTGGATGTATACCCAGAAGTAGGATTGCTGGATTATATGCTGGTTCAATTTTTAATTTTTTGAGGAAACCTAAAACTGTTTACCAGTGTGGCTGCACCAACTCATATACTAACAACAAGTGCATAAGGGTTTACTTTTCTCTACATCCTTGCCATCATTTCTTTTTGATGATAGCCATTTGAACAGGTATAAAGTGATGTCACTGAAGTTTTAATTTGGATTTCCCTATTGACTAGTGATGTTGAGCACCTTTTCACATACCTGTATGTTTTCTTTAGAAACAGTCCTTGTGCCCATATTTTAAGCAGGTTATTAACATGTGTGAGATTTTTATGTATCTTGAATATTAACTCCTTGCCAGATAGATGATTTGCATTTTTTGGTCTCATTTAGTAGATTGTCTTTTTATTTTGTTGATGGTTTCCCATATTGTGCAGAAGCTTCTTAGTTTGATGTCATCCCTTCTGCTTATTTCTCCTTTTATTGCCTTTTCTTTTGGCATCAAATCCAACAATTCATTATCAAGACAAATGTCAAAGGATTTACTCTCTCTTTCCTTCTAGGTTGGGCTTTGTTTGTTTTTTTTAGATTACACATATAAGGGATACTATACAGATTTCAGGTCATAAATTTAATTTTTCAATAAATTTTTAGTTGATTTTTGTGTATAACAAAACATAGGAGTCCATTTTCATTCTTTTACATGTGACTATCCAATTTTTCCACCAGCCTTTATTCAAGAGACTATACTTTCTCTGTTGTATATTCTTGACTATTTTCTTGTAAATTAATTTATGGTATATGCACAGGTTTATTTCTGGATTCTGTTCTATTGATCTACATGGTTTTATGTCAGTACTATACTGTTTTAATTACTGTAGCTTTGTAATACAGTCTAAAATCAGGAAGTAATGGTGATGCCTTTAGCTTTGTTGTTCTTTCTCAAGATTGTTTTTGCTATTCTGAGTCTTTTGTGGTTCCATACAATTTTGAGGATCGTTTTATCTATTTCTGTGAAAATACTATTGGAATATTGATAAAGATTACACTGAATCTGTAGATTGCAAGGTATAGACAATTTAACAATATTAGTTCTTCCAATCCATGAGCACAAAATATCTTTCCATTTATTTGTGTCTTTAATTTCTTTCATCAAAGTCTTGTATTTTTCACTGGAGAGCTCTTTGACCTCTTTGGTTATGATTGTTCCTAAGTAAATTATTCTGTTTTTTTTAATGCTGTTGTAAATGAGATTATTTCTTTACTTTTGAAAAATATTTTGTTATTAGTGTATAGACATGAAAGCCACTGTTTTCTGAATGTCTCTTTAATAAATTGTGGTGGGAAGAGTTCGTATTCATATAGAAAACAATGAAATGGACTCCTATCTTATATGACTCACAAAAAATTAACTTGAAATACATTAAAGGCATACATGTTTTTGGCTACAGCTAGCTGAAGCTGCCTAGTCCTGAGCAATGATATTTGTCCTCTGTGGTCTCTTTGAGATTAATCAGTTTTTCCCCGTGTTGGCTGCATTGTTTAGAGGGAAGTAATTGAACATCCATGGTTGTTTGGCAGGAAGAAGCAGTTTTGATACTTGTTTATTTTTTTAACCCCATATAAAGCTTCATAATTTTTTGAAACCAGTAACCCTACAATACTCTTTTGCTTTCAGTTATGGGGTGATGCAATTATCTGTTGTATTCTCATGTTCTGTTTGATGTACACCCACATTAATTCATTCATTCAACTATAGAAGATCACAGCACTAATCAAGGCAATGGAGACACAGCTATGGTTAAAAAGTCACCCTGATCTCCTGAAAGTTACATCCTAGTGAAATGAGGCAGGCAATAAGGAAACACATGATTAAGTAATATTTTAGATTATGATACTTGCTAGGAAGAACCACAAAGCAGAAAAAAATTAAGATGGGGGAAGTGCAAGAAAGGATGACTATTTGATATGAATCAGGGAAGGGCACTCTAATAAAATCTTTGAACAGAAGCTTCAACAAAGAACCATGTAATTCTCTAGGGGGAAAGCTGATACAGCCCAAGGAGGTGTCCGAGGGCCTGAGCCAGCAGTGTCTGTTTGGGTGGTTGCAGAGCAGGGAGACATGGGAAGCACATGGAGTCCAAATAAGAGCCAGTGACCAGATAATGAAAGTCATGGACGTCTTTGGATTTTATTGAGTGGAATGTTTCACTTGGTATTAGATTTTCCTCCAAGTAATGCAAATCTAAATACCCATGGCTCAAACAATTAGAAGTTTATTTTTCTCCCATATAGAAGTCTCTAGGTACACAAGCCAAGTTGGAACTTTAGCTCTAAAAGTCCTCTTGGGATCATATCCTTCTACTTTATTCTTTGAGCCTCCTTCAGACTCTAGGCAGAAGGACTGAGGAAGCAAGTTTGTAATACAGATCATATAGCAACCCGAATTTCCTGTATATAGAAATGACTTAACGTGTGGGTAGAATGGACTGTTAGTGTAATTCCTAACATGGTTTCTTATACTTGCCAGAGCCTTGAACCTCAAGTCATCCAGTTCATCATAATTCATTTTTTGTATGGATAGATGAGGCTTATAGAAGTTGTCCCTGACCTCATCTCCTATCTGAACCCAGTCTGGAGAGGGTGCTAGCTTTCTTTGGGGGGAAGACTATATCTTTTAGTGATCATGATATTTTCTTGGGAACTTTATGAGATGGAATACTGAACTCGTTCATTGCAAAATATATACACATCCTCCAGTTAGTAAGAGAGCAGGGAGGAAACATAAGTGTTAATTCAGTAGAATTGAGAAGAGTGGCTTGGAGAAGAGTGTTGGAGAGAGTGGCTATTTAGTTAGAAAATCACACACCATCACAAAACAGTCACGTAAACACATCTTTTCCATTTTTTTTTTTCTAGGCTAATTTTTATGGAAAACTTAATGATAATATTATAATACACAGAGGAGTGAATGATTGATAAACTATCATATCAGAGGTTATCTGAATCCTTAAAAATAATGAAGAAGAGTATGCAAATATTACTATACAAATATATGTTTCTAATTATAATATATGAACTATTAAATGTACAGAATATATATTCATATATCTCATATACACATATGTGATTTTATATGTAGGATATCTGTGATGTATAGTTAGATTTATATATAGATCTACATAGTTCTAAATATCAGAAAGCTTTTAGGTTCCTATTGCTCACTTTAGACTGTTCTCTGTGACAACATAACATCCAGAAATGGATTAAATGTAGAGAATTTGTGTCCTTTTGCTAAAGACAAACTTCCTCAACCTTGAACTAGCTTCATATTTCATGGCTCAATAAAATTTAAGTAACATTTTTGTTGGGGAAGAGTGTGTTAGTATGGAAAGTATTTAAAACCATTAATAGTGGTCCTGGAAGATCTCCTATTTATATTGCTTTTGTTATAAAACTTTTAGTGTTGAGGTCAGATGTGTCAGAACAGTGCACCAGATAATGTTTTTGATACTCTATACTTTCAGAATATATCAACATGTCTATTGGACTTAACTTGCTAAAGTGTAATCTATCTCAGTCGCTATTTATGTCCTTATAAAAGTACTAGAATTTTTCAGCTTGTAATCTTGTTTGGATTTTTAGGAAGTGTGCTCTATTACTAAATTCTAAAAATGATGAGGTTAGAGTTATCATATATATATATTTTCTTCTTTTTTGTCAACTTTTCATATGAAGGAAGGCCGCTCCTAGAATTCTTACATTGTTGACAGTGAAGCACTATTTCACATTCCACTCAGAATATGGGGAGAGGTGGCAAACCAGAAGGAGCAAGCTAAAGGGGCTCTTGAGCTCTATTGGAAATAGTTTCCCAGGCAGATTGTGGGGGCACATTACACATCAGCTTAATGGCTTACCTTTATAGAGAGGGTGTTCTGTTCCATGTCAAGTGTTCCAGCATTATTCAGAAAATAAATGTGGAACTTTAAGGTTGGTTAGAATTCTATTAGAATTTTTTGTAAGTACTATGCTTATGAACCATTAAAAGGTAACAGCTCCGGAGGCATTAAACATGAGAATTCTGAAATGCAGTACCACGTTTTTTGACTGAGGTACATTCTTGCTCATTTATCCACACATTAATTAAGTACGCAATTAAATAAGCATGGAATGCTTCCTGTGTGCAGGACACTGTGCTTGGTACTTCCCTCAGGCTCCTTAAATTTTGTAGGGAGGCAGGACACTTGTAAGATTGAAAAGGGATAACTAAAAATCCAGAGTGTGTAAATGCTGAGAGATATAAACAGGCCACTCTCGTGGCTGTATGACCCTATCTTAGGCTGTTTATTAGGGAAAACAGTGTTTTTATGAAGTGATATTTAACACTCCAAGGACTTCATTATTAAAATAGGCAGAGATGGAAATGTGGTTCTTACAATCTCTATATATATGGAGAACTTGTTAGTGGACATGCAGAAGGAAAACGTGGGCTCAGTGATTTGTTTGCAATATAGCCCTGAAATAGCACTCCATACTGGTGGTCCCAAGACAGCTGTTTATTATGTTGTGAAAAAGAGAGATGGTATAAGGAAGCAAAAGGATAAATCATATTTGCAGATCATGTCTAAAAAATATTTTCACTGTGCCTATTGGCACCAGAAACTAAAGGTTAATAGAGCAAACGCCTGCTACATTCTTAAAAGAAACGCTTTGCTAAAGGAACCACAAGCCTAAGCAAAACAACAAAACCTTTATCCTAGCATCAAAACAACACCAAGGCTTCACTTTTGCATTAGCAAGAGTCAAGTTATGAAAGTTCTAGAAGCCCCTGCAAAGAAATTTTCAGGATCCTCTAAACAGTATGCCTCCAAATATCATACCCCAACCATCAAGTAGAAAAATGCGTAAGAAAGAACCTTTTAGAAGGTGGACCAAGAGTCACAGAAAACAACAGATTTCTAATGAGAACCTTATTAAAATCATTTGCAGTTCTCTCTCTCTGCCCCTCCCCCGATCACACTCTATCTTTCTCAAAATAGACATTTAAAAAATTAATAAAAAAGAAAATATTGTCCCTGTTATTCCATAGTATATGGAAAAGCAGAGAAAATTTGATTCATTTGTATAAGGTCACCATATCTAAACCTGAAGGCTAGTATATTGCTTCATTTAAAGATCCAGGATTGAGCTAGGTGCAGGGACTATATGGAGTTATGTTTTTTTCTTCCTTGGGGAGAGTTTCTATTGGTTTGAAGAAGGGAGGCAAAATATATTGTAGCCAGAGGTGTAAACATTTACTTCATTGATGGATAAGTTTGACTGTCTTGAGGATTGTTTAGAATTTTGTTAAGAGTTAGAGTAAAGTAGTCAGTACTCTAGGTCTGTAGCAGACTGACCCGAAAGTGTTGGTAGAGCCTCAATCAGACACCTAGGGTGCTCTGGGCAGTGTCCCTAGTGTGGCAGATCCACACTGCTCTGTCTGCCAGCATTGTGTGACCTCTAGAATCTCTGTTTATCTCACAACTTTCAAGGAAGCTTTTCTGCTGGGTGTTCTTGGAGTCTTACATTGCACATTTGTAGAGGTGCTGAAATAGTCCAGGAATAAATCTGAAAATGCCAAAGCCTTTTTAAAAACAGGGAAAATAAAACAGGAAGAACTCACCTAAAACTATATGCTGGCTTAGAAGATGGAGAACACTCAGACTTCAAAGTACCTACTAGAGAAAAATAAAAACTGTAGTGAGCCATCACCTGTGCTACCAAGGTATGCCTCCATAGAGAAGAATAGTCTAGGGGGGGAAAAACTGCATGGGAGAAATGAAAAACTAGTGTTAGCCTTAAGATTGACATAATACCACTCCCTCCCCTTCTCTGTCACCCCAAAACAGAGGGGGATTGAAAGTCCACATAAGTTAGAGTTCAGATTCTAGAAAGCATCCTGGTAGATATGAGTAGTACCCAAAGGAACAGGACTTGGGCACAGGACGTAGAGAGGCAGTCTCGGAAGGGTAATGGTACAGGGAGAAGCAGAGGTAAAAGAAAGGGAGGGATGCCTTGTGGAGACTGAATAGTGAGGGGAAAGGCAGGAAAGAATTTTAAATACTATAAAAAAATGAAAACACATTGAACTGTATCACACCTCTCCTACAACTATTTTTCTAAAGCAAGGTCATTGGGGTAACTGGGTGGCCCTGTAGATTAAGCAGCTGACCGTTGATAATTGGCTCAAGTCATGATCTCATGTGGAGGAGGGTGATTCAGAGCTGTTCAAACAAGCAGTATATAAACAGACCATGAAACTCTTCACTGAGCTGGAAATTAAAAGGAAATAGAGAGAAGCAAAACAGATGCATGAAAGGAATCGACAAAGGGAAGAAGAGATTGAAGCTCAAGAAAAAGCCAGACGAGAAAGAGAGTGGCAGAAAAACTTTAAGGAAAGTCCAGATGGTTGTGTGGACAGCTGGCGGAATTTCCAAGCAAACACAAAGGGGAAGAAAGAGAAGAAAAATCAGACCTATCTGAGACCACCAAAAGTAAAAATTGATCAGCGTGAGTGACCACCTGGGGTCACAGCCACAGAACATTCCTCCGACTGTCTCCCTTCCTGCCTTGAAGGACTCATTATCTTCTCCCATTTCCACCCCAACTTAGAGTAGTAGTTGCTTTTTAGTCCATTTTGTTTTCAATACAATTTAATATCGATCAGGGTAATTCTTTTGTACATTGAAATGAGGGGCTCAGTTTAAAATGAAACCTTCCCCCACCCCACACCCCCATACAAACCAAGATTGGAAGGTACCACCATGGGTGCTGCCTTCTCTTCTCACAGCCTGAAACTTAATGTTTCTTACTTCACTGAATTGTGGTGGTTAGAAACTTCATGTATAGTTTGTGGGAATCATCCAGTTAAACATATATGCTTAAAAAAATGCCAACTGAGCCAAAGTTGCATGCTTAACTGACTGAGCCACCCAGGCACCCCTGAATTGTATACTTTAAATGGGCAAATTATATAGTATGTGAATTGTATCTCAAAGCTGCTAACAAAAAGTTTTAGGAAAAAGAACAGGAAACCGTTAAGGTAGTGAAGAGGAGATAGGTAAAGAAGTAAAAAGATGAGAGAAAACGTGGCTGAAATAGAATACAGCAAAGAAAATCCAATCTATATATATTTGGAGCTTCTTATGAAGGATGACGAAACAATGGGCCAGACCTTAAGTTTCAAACTATAATACCAAAGAAATTCTAAAGAATAAGTGACCTAAACTTACATATTGACAGGGTTCACAGGAAGCTGGTGAAAACTGATACAAAGTAATCTACTCTGAGACCTATTCTGGCAAAACAATTAGACCTTGAAGATTAAAAAAAAATTCTCTGGGCTACCAGGGGATATAATCAAATAACCTACAAGGGCAAGAGAATTAAACAGGAATCAGATTTCTGAAAAAGAATGTACAGAGCAAATCCAAAATTGGACATTGTTTTCAAAGCATAGCTCACAATCAATTTGCCATTTTATGCGTATCATTTGATCAGTTTTGACAAGCATTTATAGTTCTGTAACACTACCACATTTATGCTATAGTACATTTCCATCACACAAGGAAGTTCCTTTGTTCTTTACAGTTAATCCAGTACCCCACCACTTGGCCTTGGCAACCACTGCTCTGCATACGTCTCTATAATTCTGTATTTTACTAGAATTTTATATAAGTGGTATCTTATTGCATGTAGATTTTCATGACTGACTTCTTTTGTTTAATGTAATGTTGCCTATATTGGAACTTCATTTTACACCATATAGTATTCTATTGTATGAATTACCACGCTTGTTTATATGTTCATTACTTTTTGAACATTTGAGTTATTTCTAATTTTGGGGTTATTATGGTTAAAGCTGCTTGCATATGTATTCTCTTGTATATTTTTTCCATTTCTCTTGGATAGTTACTTAAGAGTAAGTTTGCTAGGTCATAGGTTGAGTATATTTTTAACTTTATAAGAAACTGCCAAATTGTCCTTCAAAGTTCCTGTTTCTTTTTGCAGTCCCACCAATAGTGAATCAAAGTCCAAGTTTCTCCACATCCTCTCTACTACTTGGTATTATCCATCATTTTGATGTCAACTTTTCTAAAAGTTATATAATAGTAACCTCATTACGTATAGTGATAGTAACCTCTTATGATTTCAATTTGTATTTCTATAATGATTAATGATGTTAAGCATCTTTTTCTTACTGGTCATTTTTTATGTCATTTTTGGTGGAGTCTTTGCTCATTTTAAAAATTTAGTTGTCTTATTGACTCATGAGACTACTTTACATATGCTGGATAAACCTATTAACTGTTTTGCAAATATTTTCTTTTAGTCAGTTGCTAGCCTTTTCATTTTCTTAATAATTTATTTTTTTAAATGTTTTATTTACTTCTAGGAGAGAGAGAGAGAGAGACAGCGTGAGCAGGGGAGGGTCAGAGAGAGAGGGAGTCACAGAGTGAAACAGGCTCCAGGCTCTGAGCTGGCAGTCAGCACAGAGCCCGACGCGGGGCTCGAACCCATGAACCGCGAGATCATGACCTAAGGGAAAGTCAGACGCTTAACCGACTAAGCCACCCAGGCGCCCCGCTAGCCTTTTCATTTTCTTAATGATATCTCTTTTTAAAGATACTGATGTATATTTTATATAACATGATATTAATGCATTGTGAGTAAACAATTTTAATAAATTCAAACTTGTCATTCATCACTGTAATGTGGTTCAATAACACTAACGTTGTATCAGGAAATTCCATTATGTCAATTTGCTATTAATTCCTGTTCATACCTGTAGCCCTAGGTAATTAGTGACCTGCTTTCTCTTCCTCTATTTCCCTTTCTTAGACATTTCATGTAAATGGAATCACACAATAGGTAGTCTTGGTTTCTGACTTTTTATATTTTTATATAATATAAAATATTTTTATAATTTTAATTGTTGGAAAAATCAAAAGAAAGTGATACTTTAAAATTTTATGGAATTTGAATTTCAGGACTTATAACTAAAGTATTAATAAAACACAACCATACTTGTTCATTTATTTCTTGACTATGCCAGCTTGAACTATAGTGGCAATGTTTAGTAGTTATGATCCAGGCTCTGAGAGCCATAAAACCTAAAATATTTGCTTTATTGTCTTGTACAGGAAAAGTTTTCTGATCCTTGCTTCTCTGCTGCATAATCTTGTCAAAATTTCATATCATCAGTCATTTTTACAGCAACTTGGATAGTGCTTTTCACTTGCATTTCCCTAATGAGTTGATATTAAGCACCTATTTTATGTGCTTATTAGTCATTTGTGTTTACATATGCCTATATGTGTACATATATAGGTGTATGTGTAAAGTGTTTATGAAGATTCTTTGCTTGTTTATTATTTTGGTTTTGTTATATTTTGTTGTAAGATTTATTAAATTATTCTGGATATAAATCCTTTATTAGATAAATCATTTGCAAATAATTTCTTCCCGTTGTGCGTTTGTCATTGTTTCAGAATAGTGACTTGAAGGCAATAGTTTAAAATTTTTATGATGTATAATTTATCCACACTTTGTTTTTTCCTTTGTGATTTTTGTGTTCTATTTAGGAAATCTTTGCCTATTTTTTTCTTTTTAAAAATTTTTAACATTTATTTATTTTTGAGACAAAGAAAGAGGGGAGCGTCGGAGGAGGAGCAGAGGAGAGAGAGGGAGACACAGAATCTGAAGCAGGCTCCAGGCTCTCAACTGTCAGCTGTCAGCACAAAGCCTGACGTAGGGCTCAAACTCATAAAATGTGGGATCATGACCTGAACCGAAGTCAGATGCTTAACCAACTGAGCCACCCAGGTACCCCAATCTTTACCTATTTTAAAGTCACAAAGAGTTTCTTCTACATTTTCTCCTACATAACATGAAGTTTTAACTCCTACACTTAGCTTTATGGATTATGATTCATTTTGAATTTTTGTATGAGAAGTGAAATTAGGGCCAAATTTCATGGTTTATGCACACAAATATTCAGTTTTTCTAGCACCACTTGTTCAAAGAATATAGTTTCTCCATCAAAGTGTCTTGACACTTTTGTTGAAATTGACTGATCATATATGTGTCAGTGTTCTGTATTCTTTTTTATTGACTTGTTGATATCTTAGCCCAGTGATAGATACATTCTTAACATAGTAAAAAAAAGTTCTAACTAAAACGGTATTAATTCCAAAATTAGTATCTTAATGGGGAAACACTAGAGGTATTTCCACTAAGATGAAGAAGATGATGGGCCCCTTGGTGACTTAGTCGGTTGAGCATTGGGACTCTTGATCTTGGCTCAGGTCATGATTCCAGGGTCATAGAATGGAGCCCCATGTCAGGCTACATGTGTGAAGCCTGTTTAAGATTTTCTCTGCCTTTGGGGAGCCTGGGTGGCTTAGTCGGTTAAGTGACCGACTTTCGCTTAGGTCATGATCTAGCGGTTCGTGGGTTCGAGCCCTGCATCGGGCTCTGTGCTGACTGCCAGCTCGGAGCCTGGAGCCTATTTCAGAGTCTGTATCTCCCTCTCTCTCTGACCCCCCCTGCTCACGCTCTCTCTCTCTCTCTCTCTCACTCTCTCTCCTAGAAATAAATAAAAATATTTAAAAAAAAAGATTTTTCTGCCTCTGCTCTATTCCTCAACTTGTGCACTCTCTTAAAAAAAAAAAAAAGAAAGAAAGAAAAAGAAGACAAGAACTATCTTCACGACTATTCAGCATTTTACCAAGATCGTAGTTAACATTCTTAGGCAAAAAGAAAAAAAATGGCAGAATAGCTGGGGAGAAAATAACAAGATAGAAATAGATCTCTTTACAGATAATATGATTGTGACCTGGAAAGCTCTGGAGAATTGTTAAAACTAACTCAGAGTATGAAGGAAATCAGTAAATTATCAAGATCTAAAGTTAACACACAGAAATTTGTAGCCTTTATACACAAAACAATAACCAGATATTTTCTCTAAAAGACCGAATGGAGGTTTTTCTATAAAGCATCTTATATTAAATATCTCAGGCTTTGAAGGCCATACATTCTCTACTGTAATTACTCAGTTATGTCGTTATAGTATGGAAGTAGCTATAGACAGTATACAAATGAATGAGCTCAGCTATGTTCCAATAACATTTCATTTACAAGAACAAGGCAGATTTGGCCTTCAGGCCATAGTTAGGGAACACTTGAGATAGAGAGTCAGAAGGAAAAAACATTTACAATAATATGAAAGTAATAAAATTTTTGTGTAAGAAAGAGGAAATAAGACATTTTGCACATATTGATTAATTTGTACAAAATAAAATACAAGGCAAGGAAAATAAACTAGAGTAATGAGATGGGTTACCTGTAGGAGATAGTTGAAGACAGGATAGAAAAGACATAAGGAAGAGGAGAGGAAAGACATCTCAAGAGTATACCACTTTGTACAGATCTGATATTTGGAACCATGTTTATATTTCACATAATCAACAAGTGAAAATAAAATCAAGAATAAGGAAGAATCCCAAATTGAAATATAGACAGAAACAACTGAACTGAACTGTATTAACAAGTGAACAGCATAACCACACAAAGAAAAAAGCAAGTAACCTTCAGAAAAATGTAAACATCATATTCAGATCATATATTCCCATGTTAAAGGCACAAAAGAACTCTGGATAAACATTGAAATCCAGTTGGTAGATATTTTTTTTTTCTCTTAGAAGCATAGGTTAGAAATTCTGGAACTATTTTTTGTATATTTTAGGATTGAACAAATAACTAGATATATTATATGGATAATTATATAATTATATGGATAATTCGGAATTTACAGATATGGAAAGGAGAAGATAGAATGAACCCTCTATGGTGCTGGATTAAAATTGGAAATAACAAAATCTATTCATATTTTTATTTCATTTATTAATTTATTTTTTAATGTTTATTTTTGAGAGAGAGACAGCACGAGTGGGGGAGGGGCAGAGAGAGAGGGAAACACAGAATCCAAATCAGGCTCTGGGCTCTGAACTGTCAGCACAGAGCCCAACATTGGGCTCAAACTCAAGAAGTGTGAGATCATGACCTGAGCCAAAGTCGGATGCTTAACCACTTAACTGACTGAGGCACCCAGGTACTCCACTACTCATGGTTTTAAAATAGGCAAATATAGAAATAGATAGAGGTGTGCTTTTGTATCATGTCTGTTTGTATTCCTAGTTGTAAGCAACTAGGAATCTAGAGGATCTAGAAATGACATTCAAGTAGCAATGAACACATCTCACTTAGGTGTCAGACCTTGGTTTCTAAACATCTTTTCCATTAAACAAACAAACAAACAAACAAACAAAAAACTAGATTCCTTTGGAGAAATGGCAGATTCCAGTGCTGCATAGCAGGAAGTTCATGATGAGCCTGGAATATTTTAATTTGCCAGAATGTAACAAAATATTAAAAGAATGGTGAAAAATGTCAAAAGGATTCTGGAACTAATTTCAGGGGATTCTCACTTGCCAAATCTAAGATAAGATATCAAAAATAAATAATGATACTAAAGAAATAAAACCCACAAAATAAAACAAGGAT